>NC_143396.1:247466714-247491714 GCF_052110815.1 Crocodylus siamensis | reverse complement strand
GTAGTTTTGAGTCTGGTTCACCTGAACAATAAAAGTGAAGTTCCCAAACCTTTATAGTAGGATCACCAGTGAAAATGAGATAGTACCATTTAACTACTCAATCATACTTTCGTACTGTTTTATTTTCTACTGGCCAAATCATTCCACAGCAACTATTTCACTGACATTCTTACAGAGCGTAAATCAGGATTCATAAATGATCAGTTTGTATCCTTTGGGAGGAAGGGATTACATGTAAATAATCCCTTTAATGTACGCATTGCCTCTAAGCATTTCACACAGCAATAAATTGGTAAACTGAATTTGAGCAATTAAGAAATTAAATGAAACTAATAAAATGTGTATTTTAATATTTCTTGATGGTTATTTGGGGATTAGTGAATATGAAAGCAGTCGCTCTTATTGTGTGTGAAGGTAAATAGTAG
This sequence comes from Crocodylus siamensis, assembly GCF_052110815.1. NCBI lineage: Eukaryota > Metazoa > Chordata > Crocodylia > Crocodylidae > Crocodylus > Crocodylus siamensis. The sequence goes on along the minus strand of NC_143396.1, from coordinate 247,491,289 downwards.
CACTTTAATAAACTATATCTGTCAGTTTTTCACTACTGTATTTTAATCAAAACTCTTTTCTTGAAATACTTCCACATATTTTTTATTACATGCTTTGGACTGTTAACTATGGAGCTGAAGGTACAGATTTCAAATAAAAGTAACATTGTATTGCGAAGTGCCTGACAACAAAGAAAACCAATTCCAGTCATGCCTTTACAAATTTTAACATGTGGAAATGACATGCCAAAGTAGTGGTTTTAGCAAAACTCTGTCATGTGTCCCTCCTCAACCAACTGTTCCCACACTGCCAGAAAAAACAAACAAGCAAGCAAGCAAAAAACCAGTGACCTGGTACCTTGGGTACAAGCTAAACAAGAAACTGCAAGAACAAGAGGGATGATCCTCACAGACAGAGGGACAAAAATATGTGGGAGTGTAGTAGAGGAGAGGTGAATTTATCAGATATAGACCTTGATCATTTCACCTTGTCTTCAAAGAACAAGCTACAGACTTTGATCTGAGGAGCTAATGATAAAGTGAAGCAAAACCCAGTAACAGAATAGCAGCCAGTGCTATGATGGGTATCTTTTAGGGAGGAACAGCAGGAGCTCACAATCACTTATGTTTTGCCATATCCATATTCAACTAACAACTTTATTTTTTTAAATCTGAGCTGCATAATATTATGCTTAACATAACATTTAACATAACATTATTGTAAAATAACCTTTCAAATGACATGAGGTACCTATACACGTGCTCTGGGGTGGGGGAGGGCATGCTCTAAGTACAGCGGCTTCTGGACAGACACTCTAATTAAAATGCCGCAGCATTCAATGTCCCATGTTTCAAAATGGCTGTGGGCAGTGCTTTAACTAAAGCTGGTTTGATGAGCTTTAGTTAAAGCGTCCCTGCTGACATTTTGAAACATGGGGATGCTGAATACACAAGATGCTGCAGCACGCTGGAGCATCCTGATTAGAATGCCCCCGCAGACTCAGTTAACCGAGTCTGCTCTGATACATTCTGATCAGAATGTGTCAGAGCATGTGTAAAAACGCCCTATGTATATACACACGACATCAACTAGGAGGGGTTAATGACATCACTGATATATTGATAAAATTGAAAGAAGCAGCAAAAATGCTCTTAATTTTAATTTCCTGGGTGCAGTATTATCAAGAAACTCATGATGTAAGTTGCTGTTTCTGCCAATCTTCAACTGGACTGCAGCTATTTCAAAACTAAAGCTATGGCCTAGCTATATTAGCATGACAATGACAACAAAAATCCATGAGAAAAATTATGGTAATCTTGGGTGACAAAAATGAGAGTTGCCATGAACAACCTAATAACCAGAAGTGGCAGTTTAATAGCATTCTTCATTTCAGCCTGCAACCTAAAACGTCTAGACTCTAAAAGGAAATATCAGACTGTGAGAGGATGCCATATAAATGCACAGCTAAGATTTGTCATTAACAAGTTTACCTTTCCTCAGATTTACAGCTCCAGGTGTAATATGCTTTGGAGTGAGGAGCAGGCTTACCAGCTTTTTCCCTACAAATTGTTCTATTCTGTACTTCTTGTAACATAACTCATTGTTACCCTGTGGAGTCTGAAGTTTCTTGTGGCTGCAGCAATGCTGGCATTCTGAAATTCAGCAAAAATCATGGGCACATGCTTAAAATTCGGTACATGCTAAGATCCCACTGCAGTCAATGAGACTTCAGCATATACAAAAATGTGTTTTCCTGATTAGGAATGATTGGGTGAATTGGGGCCTCTGCCTGCAACTTTATATTTCTCCATTCCTACTGAGAGAGGGTTGTCAGTTTGTTGGCTGTGGGATAGGTCATCTTATACTACCCTGGATTAAAGTGGGGGGAAAATCAGTTTATTTTTGTGGGGAAAAACAACACTGATTAAGTTGAGTATTTCTGATTCTGAATGGCTGAAGGCACAAGGTGTGTTAGGTTCCCAGTATTGCTATGTGTGTTATATCATTACTTCTATAATCATTAATTAAAACACAATGAAATGGATGGTGGTGAGTGCTTTGCAGTCCTACCATAAAGTATAACCTTCCCACTACTTCATGGACAGAAATACCTCTATGGAAATTAAGTTGTATTACTCTACTTCATTGTACCACACTATGCCTGACCAAGAACAGAAAGTGAACACACTGTAACTGAGATTAATTATTGGTACTATATCCTATCCATAATAATGACGCATGCAGCAGGAAAAATGGAATTATTTTCATAAATTATGCTGATTGGTGAGAAAACAAATTTTCTAAGTGAACTGAATATGTATGTTATATAGGCCATGAGCTTTGGAGAACTAGTATAGTGCTTACGAGTCACTGGGTCTTGAATGCTAATCCTGGCTACCACATGGACCTGTAGTGCATTCCTGAGCAAGTTGCAGATCTTGCCATCTACTATGTAGCTAGTAAATGTACATATAGAGTCCATTATAAGGAATCAGCATTTCCCAGTGGTCACCATAAAAATTGTGATAAATGTATATGTGGTAGAAAAAATATAGAATCATAGAAAATTATGGTTGAAAGGGACCTCAGGAGGTCATCTAGTCCAACCCCCAGCTCAAAGCAGGACCATCTCCAACTACACTCACTGCAACAGTATATGGGGCTGGGCGCAGGTTCAACCACAGGTCAGCAGGAGGCATGAGCACTAGCCTGCCACTTCCCACAGGCACCACAGCTGAAATCTTACCTAGGCATTTGGAGCAGCGAGCCAGTTCAGGAGGCACCATGGCCACTGAGCGCTCCAAGGCTGCAGGGCTGGCTCTGTCCAGTGGGAGTAGAAGGGCAGAGGCACCATGCTTGGCCCTGCTGCCCCTTGACATCCCTGCCCTGACTTAGGAGGGGCCACTGCATCCTGGGATGCTGGAGGACTTCAACTCGGGTGGAACAGTTGTGGAGTGTGGCAATACCTTAATGGAAGAGGAGCAAAATGAGGCAGACTGGAGATTATCCTACCTGGAGCAGTGTAACTTTAAGCCAGATAATAAGTGTTTTGAGCCACTTAAAGGTGTTAACATGCAGCCAGTCCAAGGGCTATGAGCTCCAGAACCCTCATAAAATTACTGTGTAACAAGGCCCTCAGCTTAACTACACCATCTCCCCAGATGACACAGCTAAGGGAACAGATGTCTTCTTTCATCTGCATGGCTTTGTCCAAATACAATGGGTTCTGCTGGTACGAGTATGGCAGTGTGGAGTTGTAACTTTTCATACCCCTTGCTAACATAGCTATGCCAGCAAATCTTGTAGGTTCTAGCAGACTGAGATTTATCACAAAAATGCTGGTTTAGTATTTGTTATGTTTTTCTCACTTTATTAGGTGATAAAACCCTGCTGTCAGGGCCCCAATCTAACCAAATTCTTAAACAGTTTTCTTAAAGTCAAAAGCTACACCTAAGCATGTGCTTTAGTGTTGTACAGAATCAGGACCATTGCATTCAGTACTCAATCTCTGCTCAGAAAGGGCTAGGAATTATTGCTTTTAAGACTCTATTCTTGTTATGCCATAAATTCTCCAGATACCCAACAGATATTTAAGATATATTTCACATGTGCTAACTTTGATAAAAAATGTAAATATATTATCATTGCAGTTGACTTTTCCCCGTCAGGATCATCATATCCTGCTGGCAAAAAGGAAATAGAGACTAATTTGTCTTTTCATACATCAAACAGGCATGTCAATAGCCTTTGCTAGGCCCCCTGTTGTGAGCAATACTGTCTAACTGTGGTATTATAGCAAGAGTGCAAGTCAGTGCTACAGTACATCTTGTCTAACTGAATGGATCCACTACAGTGTGGACAGGGAAACAGACACATAATGAATATTATGGTATAAAGACTGCATTCATAATCCATTTTCACAAAACATCATGAGTTCCTATATACTGACACCATGTGGCCTAACCACAAAATCTTATAGATAGTACAGATAACAATTGAAACACTGAGCTATAGTTTATGGGATAATAGAAGAATAAAATGCAGTAGGACGTTACATCATGATTAAAATAGGCTCTCCCTTGGAGAGTCAGTACTATCTCCATAACTATCTTACATATCACAAAACTATGATGAATATTTATTAACAGTTTTGACAGAAACTTGATGTTCTTGCTGTCTTTTTCCATGTTTTAGCTGATGTATCTAAAGGAAAATAAAGAGAAATGAAAACTACCTTAAAAACAAAGAAATACTTCTATAAATTAGCAAAACAAAAAGAAAACTTCCCATGAACCATCATGGATGAAAGTAAAAATACTCACAATTACCCAATAAATTAGAGAGGTGTATTATACAGACATAGCAAAGACATTCAATGAAATCTTTCCTAAAAGCAGTAATTTTTCTAGATGCTAATACTTTCAAGATGTTGGGTGTCCAATGTTGGATATTTCCAATGTCTCAGGACCAAGAATTGAAGAACCACTGAACTGAAAAATCAAGGTTCCAAAATTTTGAAAATCTTTTATGCCTATGAGCACCTACAGATGGTTTCCATAGCAATTAGGTCAGGGACTGAAAGCTAATGCAACTGACATAAAGTACTACTGTCCTGTAAGGGTTAAGATTGTTGTAGGAAACAAATCTTGGCACTGCATGTCAAACAAACTTCTTTGGAAACCTGACTTCTCTTACATACTCTTGCTTTCTCTCAGCTCAGCTCCCATTCCATCTAATTTTTTCTTTTTATTATTTTGAATCCTAAACTGGATGCCAATTGCAGTTCTTTACAACTTGACACAAAACTTGGGAAGTAAAGTGATGTAGACAAGTCTCTCCATGATTTTATGTTAGCCAACAAAAGTTCTTTGGATAGTACCTTGCAGTCTTACTTGTGTGTGAGGCTATGGTTGTGTTAGTGTGGGAGATGAGAGGTACTTTAAATCTCAGTGTCAAATCAAGTCAGAGCGCTGTTAATATTTGTAGGTGAAGGTGTCAAAAAAAAAGGTTGTATTGGACTGTTCAGGCTTTAACACTGGGGAATTTCCTCTCCAAAAGAGCAGCAGAGAAAGAGACAAAGACTTTGCAGCAAAAAGAAACTTTAGGCTCAGAATTCAGGCAAGTCAAGCCTGCTGGAGGTTTAGGTTTCACAGCCTCTCAAACCATTCTTTAAAAATGTTTGTATTTCACAAAATAGAAAGGAGAAATGTTCATGCACCTGGGAAGGAGAGAAGAGTTCTTACTTCCTTTTCCTTTGAGCACATGAAGGAATGAAGTAAACATCCTAGTCCTTCCTAGAGATCCCCCTTACTCTTTCATTTCAATATATTTAAAAAATATATAATCATTATTTATATCGCACCCAGGGGGTGCATCTATACAAGACGATTTACTACACATTAGACTAATTTAATGGTCTATAAAGCATCACCGTCTCCATGTGTGCAGTATATCACTCTAATGTGCCACTTTCCAGTACCTGTAGATACAGGTACTAGAAAAGCAGCCCATTAATTAATGTGCGGGAGTAATCACTCAGGTGCTCAGATGCTGAGCAATTGCTCAGATGCTCACCAGGAGCAATTTGCTCCCGGTCAACCTAGACAGGGGGTGGGGAGAGCTGTCCTGGCTTGGTGGGACACTGCCTACCAGCCCCATTGAGACTGAGACCCATTCAGATCTCCACATGGCTGGGAGAGCTGTCCTAGCTGCTAGGCAGCTGTCTCCCCACCCCATGAAGATCAGGACCCATCTAACAGCATACTGGGAAGTTCAGGTTAATTTTTCTCACTAGGGTGGTGGTGAAGCATTGGAACGGGTTACCCAGAGAGGTGGTGGGATCTCTATCCCAGGAGGTTTTTAAGGCCTGGCTCAACAAAGCCCTGGCTGGGATGATCTATTTTGGGATGGTCCTGCTCTGAGCAGGGGGTTGGACTAGATGACCTCCTGAGGTCCCTTCCAACCCTAATTTTCTATGATTCTGTGATTTTAAGTGAGAATAATCACACTGTGAAACAAAATATAAGCAACACCAGACATAGTACATGAACAAGTTATTATGAGGTAAACTATAGTGTGAATTTAAAGTGTATTAGCTACCGTTAACTGCCTTGTACATAGTTTTACTTGATGGTAAGTGTGAGGTAGTTTACTTCTCAAGTGAAAGCATGGTAAACCAGTGGTTCTCAACCTTTGGCCTGTAGGCTGGATCCAGCCTGCAAAATGGCTGGATCTAGCCCACAACAGGGGGAATCAGAGGTAAGCAGCTCAGCCTGACATGTCCCTTCCTTGTCCTGTACCATGTCACTGATGCCTTCTAAAGCCTGGAGCCTCTTCTCTTCCTCTCTCCTTCTCCATTTCTATCCCTCCACTCTCCCTCATGCTGGCAACTACCTTCCTCCATCCTCTCTTCCTCCCCTATTCCTCCTGGAAGGGAGTGATGGCTTGTGGTGCATCTGGATCACAAGTATCTGGCCAGACCATCTGAGAAGTTGAGCTCAACTCTCACATTTCAGGAAGGGAAAAAGGGTGTAAATGAGCAGTTACTGTGGAGTTGCTGATGCACTGTAAATTCACACATACACTTTCCTCACATTACCTTGTCATATGGCCATACTCATTCAGTGGTTTGATTAGCAGCCTGGCATGATTAGACTTGTAGTGGATGAACTACTGCATCTATACTGCATTACTAGTTTCCATTTCAAACTTTATCTCCTCCGCCCTTGATCTTAAAACACCATTTAAATCTAGCTACAGACTTTTGTGTGTGAACAGGAGTTGGTGTGGGGCAAAACTTGAGCTATTGCTCAAATTAACAATGCAATGAAGGCAAGCCTTATATAGGAAGTTGAACATAATGAAAATACTGGAGAAAAAAACTTCTCATCAGAACATATTTCCTAAGAGTTTATTGCTCCTGACACCATTTTTACATGTGCATCTGTGACTGCAGCACATTGAGCTGGGTCGGAGTAGTGCCAAAGGGCAGGGGACCCAGAGGGTCAACCTGCCAGCCTGGGGCTACTCTGACCCGACTCAACGTGCTGTGGAGGGGCTGGCTGGGCCACAAAGGTGCTCCAGTGTGGAGCTAGTTGGCAGGCAGCCCCCACACTGAAGCACCCTTATGCCCCAGCCAGCCCCATCAGCATTTACACGTACATTGCAACACAGTAAATAATGCCATCATAGGATAAAACTTGCGCTTCCAAGTGCTAACCTACAGTGGCATATATTAGTTTACTGTGGCCAAATAGGGCTGCGTGTAGCTGCTGAGACATTTACTGCACACCTAGTTAGGCAAGTTTGTGGTAAACACTTCATGTAGATGCGTCCACTGAAGCTTTTTGGCTCCCTTCAGTTCTTTTGGTGTCTTTTTAATGTTAAATGAATTGTCTCTACTTGACATGGGGATTTCTTCGTTCCTGTACAACCTACCCTACACCATCTTTGGAGAAACAGTTAAACCAACTCCCCAGGCTGTCTTCAACTGTACATAAGAATATCTTTAGACTAGCATCCTCTCCACAACTGCTAGAAGCAGGACTGAGAAACCATTCATCCCCCAAATCTACCGCTCTTGTTCTTTCAATCACTCTAGAGCTGGGGTCAGCAACATTTTTGGACGGAGTGCTAAAAACACCCATGACCTTGACCTGTAAGATGTTGGTGTGCCTGGGGCAGATGGTGGGGGAGCCATGAGGTGCCCAATCCTTGTTGAGGCAGTGCAACCCTGGCCCCTTCCCTGCCATCCGCCTTGAGGCGCGTGTGCCAAGCAAAATGTCTTTGAGTGTCACACTATGGCACCCATGCTGGGGGTTGCCTACTGCTGCTCTAGAGTATAAAAATCTGAGCAACTACTTGGAGCCCCAGGCCATGAGGGATCCTGGCTATATTAGTTTAATACAACGAATGTGCAGGCAGGGGAAAGGGGGCCCACAACTTAGCCTCTGTCTGGGCTCCCCTCATATCTAATACCAGCTCTGTTGTATTTGCACATGAGTGTACAGGGTTCAGAGGAAGTGCTGCCAGTCTGATGATAAATCTTCACAATAAAGCTGTGTTACTGATTTCTCTTGTGGGGGGCCTCATTGGCTTTTCCTTCTCTTAGAGCTGGGCAGAGGACAGTTTTACTCTCCTAAGAGAATGTTAATAGTTAAAAATAAATTTTGTTCTGCACTAAGTCAAACCAGAGACTTTACCCTTTTTTTTATGTTGTAGTTGTAAAAAACATGGGAGGGCAATCTCAGCACAGCCAATCATCCATGAGTTAGGACCCTCACCTGTGGTGTAGGAGGCTATGATTCCACTCCCTCATGGAGCAGACCAGGAGGAAAAGATATAAGTTCAGAGGGGAATGTTGATATACAACCCAAAAGCACAACAGCAGGAGCAAGTAGTGAGCAAAGAAAGCCTGATAATCCAGACAAAGGCCAGGCATTAGACAGGCCCTCACCAGCTGAACACTATCTGAAGTAACCTGCCTTTTGGTTATATTATCCTCCTACAACTCTTAACTTGAGTTAAAAGCAAGACTGTTGTAGGGTTCAAGCACCTGCTCATAAGGTGTGATAAACACAGAATGTTCTTGTTACCGGCTGTGGCTATATCTACCTTTCAGGCTCTACGTTAGCCCTCTGTCAGCCATCTATCCTCGTTTTAAGCCATGAGAACTGCCTGCTGCAATAATGTATTTAAAAAAAATCTTCTCAATAGCTCTGCATTGCGCTTAATTCATCCTAATTTATACAGACGTTATGTTGTACAGTATCGCTATAGTGTATAACGCAATAGAATACCAAGAACACCAGCCTATGCAGCATGTCAGTGTGTTTTGCAGATGTCTTGCTCTTCTGTCACGTTTAGTGCAAGAATCACATTTCATATATAGTGTTGCAATCACAGCATTAAGTTAAATTATTAGAATCTAAACTCAGATTAATTGACCCTAGATTCGGGGCTTGAATTTGTCAAGCTGGGCTGACACTGCTTGATTTTTCAAACCCAATATCACACTTAGCCCAATTATAAATCATTACCCTATTGCCAGCAAATCACTGCAGTCCATTCCCAACATCCTGAAGCACCCTTATCTTGCCATAACTCGTCTTGTGCGGCACTCAGAACATTTGGAAATGGAACGTACTTGTTGGCTTCTGCTGCAATATAAATCTCCCCACCTCCCTAACAAATAGCCCTTTATTCTTCCCAAAAGAGGTGGCAGAGGAAAACAAATCTAACTAAAGGTTGAACTTTTTCTCTATCTGTTTTGCAGCAGTAAAACAGAATGACCTTGTTTTGATTTCGTTTACAGTAAAAACATAACATTTTCAGTATTTGAGTAAAGTGACTTTGCCTGTTTTATTTATTAATATTGATTTCTGTATAAAGATAATAATTTGTGTTCAGCTCCTCTTGCTTTTTGGTGACTGAACACTAATGCTGGTTCTTAAATGAGTCACAGTATGCACTGCAAGAAACACTGCTGAGGGCCTAACAAAAACCTTGTTGTGCTAGTTAGCAGAACAGTGCCAACAAGGAGGAGAATGGAGTATTTATCTGAGGGCTAGATCTTGCACCCATTGAAATCCATGGGAGTTTTGTCATTAGATTCAACAGGCATTCATAGTAATACCTGAAGCAATACATTCAATATAAAAGACAAGACAAAATATTCTATAATACACATGATTTTGGTCAATCCATTTTCTTTGAGAAGAGTGAAACGCCACCACTTTTCAGGTGCTGCCATTGTTTTCTTTTACATTTCTTCTACATTTCATTTTTTCTCATGGAAAGTTGTGTCTGAGAGTCTCAAAAGCTCTATTTCCACAACTGCACAGGAACAGCAAGACAGCAGCAGAACTACAGTTTCCCAAACTGCTCCATAATATACCCGACCTGTTAATATTAACAGGAACGAGTTAGTGTTTTATCCTCCATGATTCACAACTGCCAACAAAGATGCTAATTAGCACTAATGCTGCTTTTCCCCTCAAACGTTCACATCTGTCCAACAGAAACAGAACTGAGAACAATAAATACTGCATTAGCTAAAGAATCCCAAAACTTCCCATAAAATTGAACTCTAAACAGTTAAGACAGAACCACAAGGATTTTCATTTTGACAGCCTTGCAGCTTCGAGCACAAAAATGCTGTATGTGTTACTTCTGACTGAAGTTACCAGGTGCTAGTTTGATTATGGGGAAATGAAGCTAAATTACGTTAATTCTATTTTATAAAATACCCAAGGGACAAAAAATTGCCTAAAATTTCAGTCCTTAAATATGCAAATCTAGCAGAGATACAGAAAGTCCAAGGTGCATAGTTGGCTTTGACTTTAGGGGAACAGAACACAGAGAGCCTTTCATATTCAAAGTATTTCAAAGCACTTTGTAGAGTAACTGGATTAAATGGTGCTACTATATTCAAACATGGCATCTATTAGGCATTCAGAAATAACTCACACATTGCCTTGGATAGCGGGCCTTTTCCTGACATAGGAAATGTTTCCTAGGACACTTTGTTTACTCTCTACTGATCTGTAGAAACACCCTGGAAACATTATAACCCTGACACAGTCACCAGAAATGAAAAGCTAGGACCTCTGTTTTGTCTATTCTGCTTACCAGCACTTCTGGCTCTGGTACTTCACTGCACTGTTTAAGTTGTCCCAGTGTACCCCAGTGCATTTGTGTGCAATGATATTATATGAGTGACATGTAAGAATGCCTGAATATTTACTTGTAGTGCTTTATTTAATCTCTGAAGCCATTTTAATCTGGTCACCACTATAAATAAAAATTTGTTCTGAATCAATTTTATCAAATATTGTATAGATTTAGATAGATTTTGGTTGGCTATGCAAAAGCTGTTCCATCTCTTCTGCTATCAATTAAAGAGATCTGTAAATGTGATGAAGTCAGTTGCTTCCTCTTAAGAGACTCAGCTTTTAGAGAGTCACTCAATGACCCACGAACCGATATATTCTCCCAGCTCTGACACTTCTTCCTGGCCACCATATTGTTTTACTATCACAGTGTCAGCAAACTGCATGTGTAGCTTTGATTTTCATCCACTATCTACTGTATTTATTATTGGTGCAGTATCTCACAGAACCATTCAGAGGAGTGACCTGACCTAGTAAGAGAAAAATGAAGCCACACAGCAATAGTGCTTTAGTAAATATCTGCATGAAGTCTGGGGTATTGGAAAATTAGCCAGTATACACAGAGGAGATGTGAAACACATCACCAGTAGTTAGAATGCTTCAATGATTTCATCTGGCTCACCAGCTCATTTTTTAATTTTTATCAACGGATATAACAAGAACCTTAGAAGTCTGCCACACCTGTTCATTTTAGCTTGAAAAAGCAACAGAAAATCAAAAATACTACAAAAAGATGAAAACTTACCAAATGTAAAATTGGATTAAGAGTCAATCAAAATCCAACTGTGAATTTATCATTTCAATGAATTTCAATGAATGGTTTAAAATCTGTTTGAAATCTATTTGAAAATGAATATGTAATAATATAGACATATCTCTTTTTCAAAGCTAGTATTGTCAGATGTATTCTGTGCATTATAATTCATGAACAGGGTAGACGACTATTTGAGAAGTATTAAAATGAGCTGACTTTTCAATACAAGTGTCTTGACAATAAGTTTTTCTATTCTTGGCAATTCAGAAATGTAGACAATTGTGCTAGAAAAATAATATGTATTGTAATATTCATTGTACAGTAGTAGTATAGTAAGTGGCAATTCTGGACATTACAAGAGACACAAGGATTATTTTCTGTGATTGCACAGAGAATACTTGGATTTCTTGTGAAGCTTTTGCATTGGAAATGAGATTCATCAGTCTGAACAGGGCAGGGTTAGAGCCCTTAGCAACATGCTTATTTTGTAGAAGGTCACTCAATAATAACTTCCTCTGCCCTCCAAGCTTATTAAGACTGACTGGCATATATTAATGAAAACACCTGATTCTCCAACCATAAAACCCAGACAAAGACTTTATTTTAATATTAAGGAAGGAACCCTTAATTAGCAGGGTTTCAAAAATGTCAGCTTCTTCTATTAGCTGTTCTGGTCCATCAAAGCCATAATCCCTACTGTCAAATTTCATCACATGATAGACAGTTTGCTGGCTGTCTTTTTTTTTTTTTAACTGATCATACTGAGTGAAGCTTTTCTATTTTGCCATCACATTTAACAACTTTGCATGAATTTCCCTGTTACACTGCTGATTTTACTCCTTTCAAAGTCCACAAGTGTCAGCTAGAAGGAGAAAAAATGTGAGGAAACACAAAATATTACATATTGATACACAGACGGATAATTAAGGACTTTTTGGAAGACTTCTCATTCGTAATATTGATTCTTTTCTTAGGCATGCAAATGTGGTTCTGTGAAAACATGAGCAAAAAACACAGATTCACAGATGAATTTCCATCTCTGGCATATTAGGGAAGAAAAGGAACAAATGTTTGAACATTTTTAAGCACACCTGCACAGCAGAAAGAATTCATTACAGTGGGTATTGCCTGCACTGCCCTTCAAATTAAAGGTAATGCTATTATATCAAGTGCAACTGGAGTAAATACAGTAGTTTTAAAAGGATTGCTATTTAAAATTGATTAACCATATTTTAAGCATTCATGTTAAGTAAAAAACCTGTATTTCCAAACATGTTCAAGCCATTCCTGAAAACACACGTATTGAACTTAAGCAAGACTTGTTTAAACAAACCAAACTGTAAAGATCTAATATGCTAGTGCCTTTTGATGCCTAAAGGGAGGAATATACAGAGAAAAAAGATCATAAAATATAGAAACATTATGAAGTAAGCATCAGGAACATAAGAAAATGACCATCATACAAGGGACCCATAAGTAATGAAGCCAACCCCATCCAACTAATTCTATACTATCCTTAATGTTGTTTGTGGAGTGAAGACAGATTCTTATTTATGCAGAGTTCTGCAGCATTCAGTGTTAATATGGCACAACCAAGATCATAAAGTTCCAGCAGTTCGAAAAACTCAACTGAATGCAGTGGGATTCCCAATTTTAAAGATAGGAAAGAATCTGAAGAGTCCACCTGAAACCTTGGAAACAGATGAGAGGAATGGGATCGAATTATGAAGGGCTGAAGACAATGGAAGGGTGCTCAGGATGGTGCAGAGGAGTAAGAGATACCAAAGGAGATACAGAAACAGCCATCAGTGATGTGGAATGTTAGAGTTACTAAAACTTAGAAGCAAGAAAATAGAAGAGAGAGTGTAGGTGTCTAGGCCATCTACAATTTAAATAAACACAAATTTCCACTTCACCAAAGATAAAACAGGCCAGACCCCTTCACACCTTTGAATCCTCCCAGCTCCTAAAGAATGGCAACACCTTCTATCTGTCAGTCCAAAGCCTCATCTATCTTTTTGTGGGTAAGGAAATAAAGCTCAGTACAATTTCATAGACCTGGATTTGCTAATGGCATATATTTTTTACCTTATTTTGTTACTTTCCAAAACCTTTATGGAAAGCAATAGATACATTACCTAGTTGAATTTACAACTAGCAGCTCCATCCTGCCTATGGCTTTAAGTGTCTGTCAACAATCCTGGGCTCCCTCTGCACCATCAAGAAGAAGACTCCTGTGGCTGTGAACCCTGATCCCTAGGGCTCTGTGGTGCAGGAACCCCCTGGGCCAGAGGATGGATGCAGGGGCAATGCCCCAGCAATGGGAATGTGGGGAAACCCCTAAGGCCAGAGGATTACTGTAGAGTGATCTCCCGACCGCAGAGCAGGGAGACTTTCAGACCTTGAGGACTGCTGCAGAAACCCCTGGGGCCAGAGGGTTGCTGTGATCCTCCAGCACTGTGGGCTTCCCCACACCTCTGGAGCAGGGCAATCACCTGTGCAGTGACCTTCTGGCCCTGGGGGCTTCCTGCACCCTTGAGGCCTATGATCCCTAGGGCTCTGGGGTTTTTCACTGGGCATGGTGCACTCCTGCAGCTGGGGCCCCATCAGCTGACAAGGCTCCGAGCAGCAGGGAAGACCCTGCTACACATGTAAATTAAGGCTCTATACCAATCAACTAGTACACATTTTCAAGAACTAACTTTATAGCTGGTTGGAGCTTTTTATTGTGGAACAGCTACTTTGCATGTGTAGCTAGTCTCTAGTTAATTGTGTAATAACTGTAGTTAATTGTGTAATAACCTGTAACATGTAGAGGGGCCTGCTTCCCAGAAACATGAAGCAAGCAGAATCCCAACCTGATGGAAGCGTATTAGGTCTACCCACAAATTGTGCCCACCTTCTTGGGTCAAATTAGGATTGTCCTCTGGATGTGCAAAGATTTGTTGCCTATCCCCAGAATACGAGAAGCATATATCTCTGCCAAGCCAAGAAGAATCCAGCTTCTGGATGCTATTATACTAGTAACTGAGAGAACAGGAGACCAAGGTAATTCAGGGATACAACAAATTATGGTCTTCTGAGGGAGGTGCCTAAATTTAAGGTAAGCAACAAACTTAGCTAAAGGCACCACCTTAGAGCAGGGGTGGGTAAAGTCTGGCTCACAGGCCGAATCTGGCTGGCAGTGGACTCTGTTTCCCAGCAGCCCCTGCCCATGTGGCTAGGGCCAGTTTCTATGGATTCCCCAGTAGCAGCAGCACTGTGATAGCACGGGGCCAGGGTTTCCGTGGGGACTGGCCCTAGCAGTGCTGGCAGGTAGCAGTGGCGCCAGCCTCTTCCTGGGGGGGTGGCCAGGAGTGGAGCAGGCTCAGCTGCCACCACCTGTGCAGGGTGGGCAACAGTGGTGGTGCTGCTGGGATGGGTGGCTATGGGGGTGCTACAAGGAATTTTGGGGTGGTTATAGCTCCCCAAGCTCTCCACAGTGCTTCCTCTGCAGGCAGGGTGTGCAACAGGGAGCAGAGCTGCTCTGGAGCTAGGTTGGGATCTTGTGGTGGCGACAGGGTGGTGCAGAGCCAGGGCACAGCCACAATCTGCAGCCTACATGTCCCAGGCAGGGGTGTTCAGGATGCGGATCGCAGCTCTGCCCAAGCTCCAGATCATGCTGTCCCTGCTGCAAGATCCCAGCCGGGCACTGGAGTAGCTCTGCTCCCTGCCATGAGCCCTGCCAGCACTGCTGGGGCCAGTGTCCTTGGAAACCCAGGCTCATCCTATCACATTGCGGCTGTGGTGTATACGATTAGATTTTTTTCCATTTCCAAGATGGCACCCCCACCTACCCCAAAGGAGTACTTTTGGGACCAAGGAGAGGGACTTCTGGTAGCAAAGGTCAGGGGCTACGGGGCAGGATGTTTGGTTCCAAAATGGTGATAAAGGGGTAGGGCACCTGTCTAGGGGTAGGGATACCCTTGTGACCAAAACTCATGAAGTGGCCCTCCAGCTAAAATAACTGCCCATCCCTGCTGTAAATTCTTCAATAAGTTTCTTGTTCTGATGAATGTTGATTGACTCAAATACTGTCAACCTTTATTAATGCTTCTTGTTAAGTAAGACATTTAATGTTAAGAACTGGGATATGTTATTTCTTGTTGGTCTTTTTTGGTTTTGCTCTGATTTCTGGAACCACAGGACCATAATCACTGAAGTGTTCCAATAATGAGGCTCTGGTGCAGGGCAGAATTGCCTTTTGTAACAGCTGTCCAAACAGAGAGGTACAAAGCTCACTATACCTTGACCTTTAAATATAAGAAATGGAAAAAGGAGGACTTGATAATAGGAGTAAAATGTAAAAGAAGTTACTTGTTTTTGCCTAGGAGATCCAACACTCGGTTTGAAAAAGCAGAAAAATGCCATTAATAAATACTATGTACAAGCTGTCTGTACCTGCCAGAGTTTTATCTTCTTTGTTTCACCCAGGTCATTCTAATGCCTTCTTACATTTGCTGTTACAGAAACTAAGATATATATCATATATAAGGAATTAAGCTTGAGGATTATCCTCAGTGGAATGTATGAATGACTGCAGAAGCAGCATAACCATTAAATATAGCTTTGACGGCCACTGGAAATACTACATTCTTCAGTAGGTCTATTTTTTAACTATCTAGCTAGGCCATTGTTAGACTGAAGTAAGAACATGTTGTTAATAATCTCTGCAATGCCTGGTTGGTGCCTCACCAAGGAGAGAATTCTGCTCAGTTTACCCAAGGAATATCTTGGATACTGTATAAGGAAAATATGATATCTGTGTACTAATGGGAATGCTGGCCTTCAGAAAAAAGAAAAAGCAGAATAGTGTTCTTCTATACTGGGAAAGCAATGCTGATAGATTACTATAACTGGCATTTTCAATAGTGATTAAAAAAGAACATGAACTTTGGGCATGCCGGCTTTGGAGCAATGTACTTTTGTAGGTTGGAATGGTTAGTGTTTCTATCACCTACAGGCAAGAGAATTCAATCCCCTTCAGTGGAGAGGGATGTTATTCATTGACTAAGAAGTCTGCCTGCTGGCAAGGTTAACGGTATTATTTTTGTACATAATGTGCATAATTAATGCTTGTGTATTTGGACAACTTTGCGCTGCACATAAAGCTGTGGTCTTTTCTTGCCAAAAACGGTGTAATATTGAATCATTGGGAACAGGCTCTTGGGGGAAGAAGGAAGAATAAGTACGCCAAAATTAAAAGGAAAAAAATGAGCTGCCTTAAAAACATGGCGAATCACTGAATTTAGGAAGTACGTGACTAGGTTCAATGGCAGCTAAACTGTGCCACTTTGCTATATTCACTATTTTTCTATCACACTAGAAAAGCACTAAAAAGAGGCTAAAATTTTAATTTGATTTATTAAAAATGAAAGTCTAAATGAGGTCTTTATGTACATATCTTATTATTCCTACAGAGTCTACAAACAAGATTTTTAAATGTGTAATGTGTAGTGAATTCTATTTTCCCTGTGTAATATAACAGTTGTAAGGGTTTAGATGCACAGATTGCACTGACTCCAGGATACAGTACTTAGATTATTAATTAAACACCTATATACAGCTTCTACTTTCTTTTTCAAATTTGACTTTCCATGGTTTCTACATATTCTCTTAAGTTTTATGTAAAAGGTTCTTCACACAGTTCCACAGCTTCCACATACGTATTTTTATGTTGTAATGTAAACCCACTAGACTGCACTTATTGAAAGGAAATAAGAAACCTGCTAACAGAGGCTGCGTAAGACAAGCATTACGTTATTTGTGATTTTATTCCCTCTTCTACCAATAAGGCTCATAAAATCGATTTGGGGAGTGTTTGGAAGCAGGGAAAAAATAAAATTGTTTTAGAAATGAGTTTGTGCATGAAACAATCTTCATCTGCATTGTTATCAATTAAATTGCCATCAACGTGGCAGATACGGTTGGCAGGGTTCCAACTTCCAAAGAGGCTGGACTGACTCACATTTTTAGAAATGGGGGTCAACCTGACACTCACCTTTGCAGCATGGATAGAAACCCTATATAAATCACTTGGTATATAAATATTTATTTATCAACAGTTGGCTGGTTTAGTGGCATGGTATGGTCTGTACAACTTTTGAACAGCCAATGGCTTGTATATTCTCAACTTGGCTTGTATATTCTCAACTCAGAGTAAAAGTTAACCCTACAAGACGCTGTTGAATGGGAATTTTTTTGACTAATGCAATGCTTTGATTGTCAAAGTACCTAAGTTTCTGTAAGACACAGAGATTGTAAATTCCTATAAATTGAGGGCCTATTCTTATATTTCATCTCTTTACCTGATGGATGAGGAGCATCTGATATGGTCACACTGACATACTGTGGTCTGTCCTAAATACAAGAACACTTTTTTAACATTGTGGTATCTGTGCTAGCACAGCAGAACTAATACAATTTCACTTTTTCTTTGTGTCTGTAATGGTTTCCTATTATCCTGATAAGACGGCAGCCATTTCATTTCTTCCTTTATTGATATAGCTGTGAAGAAGAATTAGATTTCAACACTTATGTAACAGAGATTAATTGATTGATTAGATTATTAATTAAATATTCCATTAAATTATCTTTTAAAAAAGCATAGGATTGTAGATCCCTAGGGTTTCTTCTAACCCTTGAAATCATAAACAAGAGAATGCATAACTAAACATTGTATCTTATCTTGTGAAGAATAATTAAGCAAGTGGATGCATTGCTGTGAAGGAAACTGACTCATAGCCGAGTCCTTCCAAAATACTCTTTGGTATCTTTTTTTATTTAGTTAATCACCAGAAAGAAGAAAACTTCTTTCCCCCCAAAAAAGAACTGTTACCAGAAATCACTAGATTTACTAAAAACATTCATCAGTTTAAAAAAGAAAAAGAAAAGAAAATGTCATTTGGCTAAGTTGTATAAGATGTGAACTAAAGTGGTCTACCTAGAACTTCCAGCCACGTAATGTTTTAGAGATCTGTGGAAAAATAAAAACAGCAAGTGGCCTTTTAGGTAACCCATAATTAAAAGCAATTTTGAGCTGTCTTTTCAGGGAAGCTACCCAGGGGAAGTATTTGCTACCTGTTTGACCTTCACGATTGTGAGTCCTTGGCAGTGTCAGCGACCCTCTGAACTGAATTCAAAACTAATCTCTAACAGAAAAAGAGAAACAGAATTCATGCAAATCATATTAATTCCAACATTTCCCCAGTGAGCTGGGTATAAACTACAGCCTAATTAAATATTTTTTAACGATGTGAGTAATTTTTGCCAAGGGGCGGATTCAGGGGAAAATTTAATATGAGATCACAAAAGCTGTTCCCAGCGTTGATTCTGTAAATTAATGACTATCTGCCTTATGATAAAAACATGCTGCCAAGAATGAAAATGAAGTCGGCAAAGCTTGCTCTATTTGTCTAACAACCAAATATACAGAATGCAAAACTTTAAAGGATATGGAAAAATTTTCATTGTCTGAATGATGTATTCTTGATAAAGATGCATGACAATGACAGCACAAAGCTGTTTTATATTATAGAAGACTATCAGCTTTTATTAGTTATTACTGATATAGTGCTAATGTTATTAACTTTAGTGAGCCTCTGTTAAACCTCTACATTATGTTCTTAACATGTATTTAACTATATATGTATGTATAGATGTTTGTGCTGCCAGTTTCATGGATGGTATATCTCTAACATGCATTGTATAATGCAGTATTTCTCAGTTACTCATACCATTCCATCCTTCTATTACTATGGTATCTGTATACAAATGTTAAGTGTTCCCCAAAAAAGGAAATGTCTTTAAACCAATGCTATTTTTGTTTGCTGTAAGAACAGACACAAACAAAACTATACTCTACAGAAGGTACAAGTGAGAGAAGTTATCATGGGACCAGTCTGGCAAGCTTTTTACTTTTATTATAAGCTTAAAACTAGGTATCATGCCGTCTGCAACTGCAGGCCTAATTTTTAAGTTATAGAGTAGGCACACCAGAGCCATGCTTTATACCACCCACATTCTTATTTCTGTTTTAGAAAACATTTGTTAAGAGGCAGCTTGCCAGCTACTAAGGAAATTCAAATGCTGAATACTCCATTTATAGAGTCAAGGACCTCTTTTCTCTCTCATTGTGCTTTGTAATGAGTTGAGTAGTTAACACCTTGAAGCTACAAAGCATAGCTAGATGACAGATGACTAGGACTTTGGTAAGACCCTGGTCAGAAGGCCAACCCATCACAAGGACTTCGCAGCCCTATTTATTTAAATTTCTGCCAGTGCTGGCCACAGAGACTGAATTTACAGCCTTTCAATTAGGAGGTCATCCTGTGCTAACTAGCACACAGTTGCCTCATTATAATCATAAAATTAGCAAGAAAAGACTGGCATGAGTAATATGGAAAAGCCAGTTTCTGAGGTGAAGAGGTGTTGCTTTCTTGTGTCATCACAAATGGC
Source organism: Crocodylus siamensis (assembly GCF_052110815.1). NCBI lineage: Eukaryota > Metazoa > Chordata > Crocodylia > Crocodylidae > Crocodylus > Crocodylus siamensis. The sequence continues at coordinate 247,471,389 of NC_143396.1, read as the reverse complement.
AATAAAGTCCGCTGTTGAAAACAAAATACTTCACTTGAGTCTACAAAAACTCTTAGGAAAACACTTTTGTGATTTTTCTTCAGTTCAAAAGAAACAAACTTGATTTTCCATCAAATAAAACAAGATGTAAGGACAGTTGACAACTTCTGCAAAGTAGAACTTTTTCACAATGGATAAATGGAAATATTTGAAGGAATATTTATAAGCTATTCATTTGAGGATAAAAAGCATCTCACTAGGACTACTCTATAGTCTTTAATCTGAACCCCATCACATTACCTCTTGTTGTGAATGTAATTATATCATTTAAAGTTTTTGAATAAAAAACCCCAGAGAAGTAGTTACTATCAATTATACTGCAAGATTATAGTTAATTAGTTATTTGAAAATTGAGAATGTCATTGAGACTTTAGTATGCTTGTGGTGTAAATACACTACACATTATGAGTCACTGCCAAACAGAAATGAAAACTACATGAAGGATAAGAGCTGTTGTAATTCTCCCAAACACTGAAAGAAAGTACAAAATGCTTTATACACAGACCACAAAATACAGACAGTCCCTGAGAGCCCAGGGGCAGACCTGGGGGAGGAAAGGGGAAGGGTGGAGTGCCATGGTCACATGCCTCTGCTGTGTGGCACATGTGTACTGAGCTCTCTGAGCTCACCAGCATGTCAGAGCAGCATCTGCCAGAGATCCACATGTGCCATGAGCTCTGGCTGCTTATTCCTTTTTCTTCTGCTGCTGAATTCACCCGGGGGGTGGAGAGAGGGTGGGGTGGGATGGGGGCAGGGAGCAGAGCAGGGTAGGGACCTCATATATATAACAGATCCACTACCCCTCTCTGTTTCCCTCCAGATTAATTCAGTAGAAGGAAAAAAGAGGGGACAAGCAGTAGTGCTCAACCTCTAAGTTCTGGAGCCATGCAAAAGCAGGGGCAGCAGCCAGAGTTTGCATCAATCAGTTGGTGAGCTCAGAGAGCTCTTAACACTTGTGGAGCTCTGTCAGGAGCTGCGTTAATATGCTGGTGAGCACTGCGTGTGCACCACACAGCTGAAACAAGGGTGTGGCTGTACCACCCTCGTCCCAATACGGGATCTGCCTAAGGTGAGAGGTCAGGACTTCCATGCTACATACAAATGGTAAAACAACACAAAATAACACTGGAAACTTATAAAAATTATCAAAACAACCAATTTAAAATACAATCTATTTGATTAAAAGCTAAACGTTGTTTCAGTTCACTGTTTCACTTCTACAGAACACAGGCAATTTTGAAGGGAATATTATTATTTTTGTTAAGAGCTAGTTCAAATGACCATGATACTAAAACAAGACGATCATAATTTTCACAAGACATAGGTGAAGATTACAGTGAAACTAGAGCTCATAGCCATCTGTGATCATTGGTTACCTGCCTAAACTGCAGGTTGCAAGTTTCTAGGATATTTCCTCTTTCCTAAACAAGCTCTTCTTCTCTTAAGTGGTTCATGAAAAGACAATTCAAGCCACTAGCTAAGTGGCTTAAAAGAAAACTTCTTCACATGATTTAAAGTTAGGGCTCTGTGCTAAGTGAGTAGGTATACTTTTTAGCTAATGTAATGGCCAAAATATGGTGACTGTTATAACCAGGTTTTAGTATATTTGTGTTATACCCAGAGATCATTTTGTGATAGTTCTGGAGGTTCCATTTCTTGCTCCTCTTTAATTAAATTACTGCTTTTACCATAATAACTGTGTGCCATATTCAGAACGTCCTTAGACACACAGAATGCAACTCTGGAACAATTTCAGCCAAGTCTAAGTATGCAATTTGCAAGACCTCTCTCTGCCTAACAATTTTGGCACTTGAGCCCACCAAAATTGCCTCTGAAAACTAAAGCTCTGCTGCTGTGTATGTCCAGAACCGGCACCATATTGGCTGAACTAAGGATCTTAGCATCTTTCCCCTATCTAAACCCATCTAGGATTGACAAATTAGTTCTCTGAGGGGCTCAACTTGATGTACATATCTACTGCATGCCTAACACATCATAATAACATTGAGTTCACCCCAAAGTACAACCACTAGGTCACTTCCACTTAAAGACACGCCTCGAGGAGCAGGAAATGGTGGTACCTGCCTTTTGCCTAATAAACCAGTGATTAAAACAGTCACTTTACAAGTGGGAAACTGTAATCCTAGCCCTCCTAAGCTGAAGGGGGTTCAGCCACACTTCCCCACCACTGGGGAAATATGTAGAAAAGAATGCTACATTTGCGGAATGAAAGACAAAGAGTGAAGCCAGAGGGAGTATGACTGTAGCCCAGAAACAAAAACTGCCCTGCTCCCAGGAGAATGCCCTCATCACTGGGCTACAGAGTCAAGGATGCTTTAGTCTCTTTCTAATCCCATTCATTCCTTTAACACTTACTGTCCTTTAGAAATAGGAAAGAATTTTATAAAGACCAGTAGTGGATGGCGAGTTGGATATTACAAGGCTAGGTTAGGAAAGAAAGGTTGTGCCACCTGTAATGAAGCAGTACTAGAAAGAACTGGAAAGCCTGGCTTCAGGATATCTAAAACTGTGCATGTCAAATACAGAAATATGCCAAGATGGGGTACTGGAGGTCCTGGAAAACTTTTAGAAACTGGGTCTGAGTTATTTGGAAAAATTAAAAATACCCCTTTTTCTGCACCAGTAAGCAAAACACTTCTGTTCACTTAAACACCTGTGTGATGGAAGATACAAATCAGTTGCAGATGAAGATACTCCAAGTTACATTGCACTTGCCATTCATTTTGTGGACACAAAATTATAGACACAAAACACCCAGCAAAAAAAAAAATGTTGAGCCTTGCTCTTTTGGGAATTTTATTCCAGTGTATATACAGCCTAGCCAAAAGACAAGTAACTAAAAAAATGATAGTTTCTAAGATGTAATGAGAACAAAGACATGCTTTGTCAAGTTGGACCTGGACAACAAGATAAATTCTAAGTTTCCAATGCAATGAACTGGAAATGCCATTCCCTGATTATTTTAAGTGTCCCACATAAACTTTACAAGAACCGTTCATCTAGTTAAGTCTTTTCATCTCTATGATTTTATGTTAAGATACAGAAATAGTTTAATACAAAAAGTATCTGTAGCTTAATATACAGTTAACACATGTAATCTGTTCAAAATATAGCACTTCTAATCTTTGGTAGTACCATCAGGTCTCACAAATTCAGTGGGAATTTCATGATCCTTCATGTTTTCTTTAAAATCTTAGTTATGAAACAATCTCATCTTTCATTAAAAAAGAAACATTTCTAGTCTCTCTCATTTCAAAGAGAAAGGAAAATACGTGAAAATGATCATTCAAATTCAGAAGACAATTTACTAGAAAAACTTCAAATTATTTTTCAATCTCAAGATTTTCAAGATCTCACAATTTTTGGATCCGATGCATCATTATTTTAGTGTTTAGTGTGATCACACTGTTATGGCCTCACATATGCCCTGTTTAGCTAAAACAGAGATTGATTCACTGCCCACTGAAGTCAACAAATATCCTTCCTTTGACAGAAATGTGTAAGGGCTACAGATCACACTAGAGTTGGTGATGATTTTGTAGATTCTGGTTTGTGTAAATTCAAATGGAATTTAGTTGCATAATAAGGTTTTGAAGACTACTATATATAATGGAGTTCTTACAACAAATCAGCATTTGCTAAATTTTTTATAGGGGAAACAGAATACAAAGTCTGATTTGTTTATGAACTGGTATTTTGAAACATTACTATCAGATTGTTTTATTAACTAACGTGGATCACTGCAGTGTTTGGATATGTAATACACCTTTTAAAAGATTCGATTCTGAATTGTACATTAATTCACGGTTGCTATAGAGTTCACGCATTAATCCAGAGACCAAACCCTTTTTTAACCATTGTTTATTAGAGTGAGTTTGGTCTCTGGATTGGTGAGTTAAATCTACAGCATCTGCAGTAACAGGAAAGCTCAGGAATGAATCCTTAAACAGGTTTTTGCACATCTTACTAAATGCAGCCATCCATTACGGTTAATAAAAAGAGTGCACCGGTAATGTTTCAAAATCTCACTTGATAAACACACAGAAAAAGGAAACTCCAGCATCTTAATGGTTTTAGTGATCATTACTTATGTCTTTTACCTTAACTAGTACGGTATAAATCTATTCTGTTATTCTTTATACTGTTATAGAAATGCATAAAATTATATTTATATTAGCCCCGTATATTATACAGCATACAACTTCTAATGCAGTAGCATAACTGAGGCAGAAGACCCAGTGGCTGCCTATGTGGAGAGGAGGGCACAAAAATAGTTACTGCTACAGCAGGCAGCTGGCTGTGCCACTGCCGTGTGCTGCCACTGCCCACAGCACAGAGCTACCCTGTTGCACTTCTGCTCTAACATATCACACTCTGTGCATTCTTGCTAATTTGGGTGACTACCGTCGTTTCAGGCATGTTAAAGCTGAGGAAAAATATAATACAGACACACTTTTAGAGTTAATATTGCTAAGTAGTCAATATACTATACCAATTTTAAATAAAGCAGATGTTTCGAGTGGCATAGTTAACCTACTAGTATATCTTCATTTTGAAGGTAACTTCTCAGCAGCTAATTGAGAGAGGTTTCTTTTTCTCTTTATACCAGCACCAC
>NC_143396.1:247394214-247461714 GCF_052110815.1 Crocodylus siamensis | reverse complement strand
TCTGGTACAGAAGTTTGATTCCCTGGTCTAACTTAAATTGATTAAGTTTGTGTGCACAGTGATCCACGTCTATCTTAGACCAGGTTCCACCATTTTTAAACCTGTGCATATGTGCTGAACTTCTTCACTGTTACGGGTTTAGAATGTTTTCTGAGCATTTATACTGGTATAAGAGTAATGTCTGCACCTAGACATTATTATTAATATATAGATAGCTCTTTGTATATATAAAAATTAGCAAATCTACCCCAATATAGCAGCATTTAAAAGAGCATTTCTCTTTTCCTTACATAAAATGTTTTCCTAAAGTAAACAACTTTGAATCAAATGTTGATGTATAGTTTTTCTGTGCTATTGAGTTCTATGGCCACCTAAGTCTGTCTAGACTTATCAGACATGGAAGAAACATTTAAATCCAGAAGCAGTACTATTCTTCATTAGATACTGTGGAACAGCTATAAAACTGCAACAAAGCCTGTCTAGTATTCATTTCCTCAGCTTGACTGGTCACACATGCCAGAACATGCCAGGGTAATATAATGTTTTATTGGCATGGGTGTAGAATGGCCTTTTGTGCCACAGCACTCAACTGTGTATTCTCTGTGTGCCATATACTTGTAAGGATAGACACCTTTAGATGTGTTTTAGAGAATAAAGATATACAGAAACCTGGCACTATTGTGGTATTCCTTTTTAACAGTATGCACTGATTCCTAGAACAATTAAAAAATTCCCAAAACAAGAGCTAACTACTACTTCGAGAAAATTCTACAAAATATGTAGTATACCTTTATTCTACATAAAATAATGATTTTCAGGTTTCCCATTTGGTGGCATATGAGGAGTGGAAGCAAAGGAGGATGCCAGTGACATGAAGCTTCTACTTGTACCCTGGTAATTTATGGGAGTTTATAGCATATGGATAGTTTATATCTTAAACTTGTAAGTGTTGTATTATAATAAACTCCCCCCCGCCCCCCCACCAACAGGTATAACTATTAATAAGACTAAGTCATAAACATTTTCTATACTGAAAACTTACCAGGTAGATTAAAGACTGGGCCTCAATACCCACAAAATTGGTACAAATTAGTAATGGGTGTTTATTATATCAAGCTTTTAAATGCTCATGCCCCAGTTGTTTTTATTATCATTAACAGAAATACATTTCCCTCCTCTTTCAGGAAGAGAGGGAGAGGAAGAGGGGAGAATCAGGTGGGGAGAAGGTTAGAAAACAAGAAAGGAAGGGACAGGATGAGTTAGCTGGAGTCCTTTTCCACCTACATCCATATGACATGTGGAGACTGCACCTGTGTGAAGAGAAGAGATTTCTCCGTCTCCCTCAGCTGACTACCGGCAAAGTGATATGGGCAAACAGATGCAAAGCTTTCTTGAGCATGCAACAGCTACTCTTTTGCATTTGCTGAATCACCCGCCTTTCATTATAACCAAGATGTAGTATGAACTGTGATTCCAAGAAGATGTAGTTCTGACGTAACTTTTCCCTCGGAATTATCTGCCTTCCTTGTAGACTCCTGAGGAAGATAGAGTTTTTATTTTAATAAGGAGTAGACAGCGATTTAAACATTTGAAATGTAAGATGGGGAGTTTATAATTTTCTTGCAACTTGTGTAGCATGAGTGAGAAGCTCAAAGGGGCAAGCTTCTAGAGGCTAACATGACACTTGAGAGACAGATAGTGGACCACATCAGGTAACAGGAAAAAGGAGAGAGCATAGGGCTTTGCTGACTAAGTCTCATTCTCACCTGCTATATTTTTTCTCCCTTCCCTGACATATAGAGGCAGTGCACAAAGGAGTGAGAAAGCAATCCAGATTGAAACCCTAGAGCCAAACTCCTATAACCATACACTATTGCATGTATTGTGAGAGACAAATAAAACATTTTAGTATATTTGTTTTCATAATTTAGCCTTGTTACTACATACTAGGTGCACAATGTTTTTTCCACAAGGTAGAACATGGATATAAGAATGACTAGAACTAAACCAAGGTTAAATGGTTACTCTGCCTATTTTTAAAGTCAAATAACTTTGAGGAATTCATCAAACATAACTTCTTTAGTGTAGCTGGTGTGCTGAAAAATAATACTCGAATTCACTGTATTCCCTGCTAGAGATTTAGGACAGTTACATTACTGTAAAATATATCTGTGTTCATGGCTGTCAGAAGAAATCCTAACAAAATCCACACATTTGCCATATCCATTACCAGTGTAAAGAATTGCTTTGAAATGCCTGATCTAACTGTTATACACCCTCTACTTCCTCATTTGAGTCCTGGACAGCTCCAGTCTTGTGAAATTTCTTCATATTGGTAAAGAAAGCATTGATATAACACCTCCGACTTCAAAGTTTTGTTAGAACTTGGCAATGTAATCATAGATATTTATGGTTCTGGTAGGACAAGCAGATGTGCTTAAATCACATTTAAGTGTGAGGGCAATTGGTTTGCAGAGTTGTTTATTTGATTTGTTTGTAAAAGCTGACAGATTAGGGGGAAAAGTGTCCAGTATAAACATTAATTTCAGTGGAGTCCCAACCTTTATCATCAGGCAAAAATGTAAATTAAAATCTCTTGCAAAACAGAGCATATCTCTCTCCCTGACTTCACAAATGTATGCTACTAACGAATGTCAGCTAATACAATAAAAGTAAGTTTTACTGCTATAAACCAGGATTCAACCAGAATCATTTACAGTCTGATTCCAACGTAACTGACAATTGGGGTGGAGGTGGGGGTACGGAAGCAGGAAAAACCTGATGCCTTAAATGAGGCATTTTGGTTTTGTGAAGAAGACACTGAAATTGTAATCAAGATACCCAAATTCAAGTCTTAGCTCTGTGATAGAATTCTTGAGTAACTCTGAATAAATCTCTTAATTTTCATCTGCCACAAGTTTCTTCGCTTTGTCATGTAAGTTCAGATAGCTTTTTTTAAGGGGACACTCAGTGCTTAATAGTATGGGACCTAAACCTGGTTGGTGCATGTACATGTTGCTGTGACAGCCTCATAATATTACACTAGAAAATATCTTCTAACTTACAAGGTGAGATCTGAATAGGATTTATTCTACTGTTCTATCAGATGCTGCCCACGTTATGGTTTCACTTATGCACCGTTCATTCATGTATTGTATTTTTATACCAACCGCAAGAACATCAGAGTTGAATCATTTCTTGTAGTTTGTTTAACAATGAGGGGGGATAAAATCATAGCTATTCATGAGTGCAAAAGCTAAAAAGAAAATCAACAAACAGAAAAGGCAAGTCATTAGTTGGAAGAACCTACAAATAAATTAAACCTTGCCTAAGATGTATTGATTTTCTGTGGCCTTGCCTATAGAGTAATGTCAAGCATGCCTGACAATCCATTAGGTTCAGCAGGCAAAATTTACTTATAATTATTTTTTTTCTTGTTTTTTTCCTGAAAGATGTACTGGTCTCAGGCTGGATTCTGATCTCTGGTATGCTGGTGGAAAAAAAAAATCAATAGAGTTATATCAGAGTGGGGATCAGAACCAAAAAACTGACTGATGTTAGCTTTGAACTATAGTAAACTCTAGTGAATTCACCTATAGGAAAATTCTCCTTATGTTTTAATCACCATTGTTCTGATTTCCTTCAAGTGCATCTCCTCTGTACAGTTATCAGCTCCTAATAATTGGCCGCTACTGGATAATTTGGTATTATCTGGATTCCTCTTGGAATGGGCATTAACCAGAGTTTACTTACTGTACATTAAAGTGAATAAGAGGTTGCACTTAGTACAAATAACAGTTTTCTAGCTTTCACTAGGTTAAGCTGTTACTCAAAGCATGCAGCTGGCTACAACAATGCAATTAACCAATAACAACTGTAATAAGCAATTTGCTTTGCTTACAAGTATGATGAAAATTCACTTAAACTTTTAACTTAATACAGTGTAATACTGACAACTGTTGGTAGACACATAATTGAGCTCAGAAGTTACAGAAAATAATTTTTAAAATTCTGTTTACAGTTGCAAGGAGCACGCTGAAATGCTAGCAAAAGGCTAACTATTCTCCATCTTTTTCCATTAAAATGCTCACATTTTAGAACTTTAAGACTTTCTTAAGCATTTTTTCCTAATTTTTAAAGAAACTTGTATTTTTATATCAGGTTCCACCCTGATTTATAGATGCTCCTTTGAAACCTATTATCAAAACAATTATTTTACCATAGAAAATATCTCTGCCTACGCTGATGGGTTCTAGCGTGCAAGAAAAACAAGACAGACATAACATCTCTGACAGAAAAAAACACAGCAGATGGAACAATGTAGTTAATTCTTAAACACGCAATTACTTTCTTTTAAATTTCTTTTTGAAGAACGCTAAAAATATATGTTCTACCATTCTTTTAATATTGTCTCTGCTGTAGATAGAAAAAAATTACTCCATAATGCTTCTTTCCAACTTTTGAGAATTTGGTTTTATATATATAGGTCATTACATAATGTGCAATCTAGAAGTCTCAAATGTTGGGTGCAAGGAAACAGACTTGATGCCCAATTTAATAAAAAACCACAACTAGAACTGCCAATTTTGACCAGAAACAAAGTTTATACAAAATGCTGCAAGTGTTTGAGACTTGCATTGACTACAGCCAGCTTTGCTACTTATTTTACCTTGTTGTTTCTGATTAACTTCAGAGTTTAGGTTTTGTTCTACTGCTCTATAATTGTGAAGATGGTGTTAAGTTAGTTGATACAATGTCCTGCAGAATAACTTCATGAATTCCCTATCTGTGCTAACAGGGAAGAACAGAGAGCTTCTGAAAGTATCACCATGACAGTTCTTGTAATAATTGAGAGTTCTGAATGGGTTGTAACACCCTGGTGGTGCCCCTCCGGTTCACTAAGGAGTACACTCAGCAGGGTGATTAAATAGGAGAAGGCACTGCCATAGGGCATAAAATATCTGTTGAATCATGAAGGTGGATTGAGCTCCTGTGCTATAGCACTTGCCCTCAGGACCTCTGCAGAATTCAATAAGGAATTCTTATTTCTCAGTTCTCTCAGTCTTCTCTTCTTCAGCATGCTCAGCAAAACAATTAGAAGGCTTCTCAAGTTACAACTTGTAAAATTTCTATACCCCTTGTGGGGTTTTTCCATATCAGAGACACTTTGGGCCACGAAGTTGTTCTTATGGGGTACTGTCAAATGTATAACTTGGGAATATTTCAAAGCAAACATCAGCTGAAAGCAAGGGAAACCCAATTCACTTCACAGTCACAACGTAAGTCTTGCAACTTCTTCTAACTTGGATATCAACACAGGTAGCACAATAAAATTTGTAATGCAAATTATATGTATTTTATATTATATATAGTTTATATATATATATATATATAAACTCGACTGACTGTGATTTTGGTTGTTTCTTGTGACAAGTATGGATCTTGGTTGAATAACAGCATAATTAAATATGCTATTCTGGAAAGGGGGAAAGAAAGAAAGATAGAAAGAGAGAGAGAGAGAGAAAGAGAGAGAGAGAGAGGGGAATAAGTTATGTAAGCATTTTGCTTCTCTCCTAGCCTGGCAAAGACTAATTCATGTCATAAAACCTTTACACAACTTGGTACTACAATGGCAAAATGCAAACAAGTGTGCAGGAATACAATCGTAGTCAGTAGAACAATAAATGAATCAATTGAAGACAAACATTAAAAGAGTTATTTGCTAATGGGCACCATGCCAGGGTTACTCATGCAATGCTGCCTGCAGAATTCCTAAGCTGAGTTCAGAAGATACAGATCGATGCACCTCCAAAGAGAGTCTATATCAATCTCCATTTCATTCATTAGCTCCCACTCTGAGCTGGTTGGCTGCTAGTTAACTCTTTAATGTGGGAGAAACTGTCAGTGTAAAGGCCATTGGGACACATACTCTTCCCCGCTGTACTTGACCTGTCAATATTTCTTGCAGCATACTGTTTAAACTGGTACAGCTAATGGCAAAATGGAGACCTAAGGGGTTTGGGAGGCTTTCCTAGCTTTAGAATGGCTTATCATTCTACTGTAAACATTAGTAAATTCATCCTGATCCAGTATTACTATTTGTGTCCTACTGTATATGAATAAAGGGCTTCAGATGAACTAATTTAAACAATTCTGTTCCTGAAATCAAAGACAGCTTAAATAATATATTATGTTAATTTGATAAATTAGCACATTGACATATCATGCAAAAGGAACTTGAGGCAACTGACATTTGGTTACTAATTAAATTGTTCTAATGTCCCAGACAGACAGAATAAGATAGCTACAGCTGTAAAGTTAAAACCCAGTTTTACTTTGAATTAGTTTAGCTACAAGTTTATTGTATTCTTGAACAGAAAACTGGTGGCTCTGAGATATGAGTAATGAATAAACTATTCAGAGTACTTCTGAAAGTGCAAATATGAGATCTAACATATAAAGGTATAATTACTAAAACAAAGAACAATCTCAAACCACCAACACTTGTGGGCTTTGCTTATTTTCTTTCTACAAATATTGAATTTACTAATTTCCCTTGCCTTACTGTTGAATAAAATCAATTTTCTCAGTAGAGCTGATCTCTCCTTTGTTTAAGGTTAGATGCAAAGTTGATATGCACCCTTAGATATAATGTTAATGCAAAATCCTTGAATATTTAGGACTACATCAATGTGTGCAACCGCCACAGTTTACTGATTCATTATTTGACAGTCAGTGCTCTCCATACATTAACTGACATGTTTGGGATCATTTGGGAGGGAGAAAGCTTCACATTATTTTAAAACTCTAGTCAAACTGTTTGTAGACAAATTTTGATAACAACACCTGTTTTTTCTCTCTTGGCCAATACAATCCATCGAGAATCCTGGCTTCAACGATTTCCCTACAGAATTGTCAAACATATGTATTTGTATTTCATTACTTGGGTAATAGCTGATTTGCCAAGTTCATTTACTACTAGTTGCTCCTCAAACATCTCAGTGGGATAATTAAGGAATACTAAGAACTGAAACTGTACCATGTTAGGTGGGGGCTAGAGCAATTGCCCAAATCCCACTCCTGATTAAACTGCTGCCCAGAATTAAATATTCAATAACTGAAATTCTGTTTTCTTTTTTTACTCTGAGCAACTTATCATCAAGGAGACAGAATAACTCCCTGTTTTGTGCAGCAGAGACCAAAAAACTCACTGCTCCAGTCAAACCAAGTCTAATCCCTTCTGTGCCTGGAAGAATAGTATTTAAACTGAAAATTGACTGGGTAATGGACTAAGTGGTGCCTTCTTTTTTAATGGCTCAGTATGTTGGCATTAAAACAAACAAAAGTACATTATGGGGAGAACAAATCAGTGGTGGGAATATCTAACAGTAATGAGGCCCTTGGCAGAGCAGGGGCAGGAATGGTTGTAGTACAACGTTGCACTAAAAAACTGAAGAAAATTGGACGGACTTCTGGCATGGACAGTGCAAAGGAGGGGGAAACCACGCTGCACCTCTTCAGTTAGAAACTCCTGCAGAACGGAATCTCTGGTGACTGCTGAATTGGCACAGCTAGTCGCAACAGCAACTTATCCCCTACTCCCTTGTCCCTGTAGTCAACACCTCTTTGCCTGATCATGCCAAGCGGATCTTGGTAGCAGAGTCTGACTCACAGTGCTCCCACATGAAGAGCATGAAATAGTATGTCTTATTATAAAGGGAACTGAAAGCACTGTCTATAATTAAGGTGGCCTGATTCTTACTATTAAACAACCCTGTTTTCAATTGCTTATATCTTTGCCAAACGCTAATCATTTGGGTTGAGGTTTTCCAGGTTGTGTGGGATGATGGTCCCATAGTGCCAGAGGCAGGATGCCAGATTGGATTAACCAGTTATCCAATTTAAAACTACAGCACCTTTATTGCAGCAGATTTATATCCCATGGATTTTGGAGGGCACCTGACTTCTTCAATAACAGACACAACTTCACAGTAAACTCTTAAATGGAATGAATAGTTATTTGAAAAACATAGTTTGGGTTTTTGCTGTGTGGTATATACTGATCAGTTACCGATAAGATTTCTTAGAACTAGAATGCTTGCCACTGTGAAACTCTAGAAAGCAGTCAAGATTCTTCCAAATACTAATTGACTGGTGGCAGAGAGTCCTTAAATCACTGGCAATGACCCTTTAATCATATAAATTAAGGAGAAAAAAAAGTCAAACCTCATTCAGTTTTCTCAGCTCTGGGAAAGCTGAGGGATTATATGGCCATACAGAAGGATTTCATAATTATCATTAATACCAACGTGATGTGTTTAGACTTCCTGGACGCAGCATAATGGCTTTTTCCAGTGGATATTGAGTATGCCAGTTGACAGGTAGGAGAACTCTGCTGAACTATAAAGTGGATGGGGGACTTAGAAGTTAGGAGCTTCAGGGAGTAAACAGATAATTGTGAATCAATTGTGCCAGACGATTTGAAGTAAGTTAAGACTACCATCAGTACTTTGTTTCTACAACAGAATTTGAGAAGCATTTAGTGCAATGAATGATTTGTTAACACTGACTTGCGATGCTAAGTCCATTACTTGCATATCGTTTCTCTTTCTTATTAGGTAAGCCTGGCTGCTGAAATAAAGCCCACTTCGGGCACATCTACACATGTGCTTTAATGCGCTTTAATGTGCATTAATCACAAAAAGACTGTGTCCTTTCACCAACGAACATTAAAATTAGGTTAAAGCACCTTTTTCTAGTACCGCACAATGGAGGTACTAAATTTAATGCACATTAATGAATGTGTAGACCTGCCCTTTGTTGGTTAAAATAAGCATATAAAAAGAGCCACTTTCTATCTAGAATTGCCTCACACATAAAAGTAATTCCCTCAGTTCAACATGGTGAACTCAATTACTTCCCTTTGCTTTAAACCAAACTAATCTTAAGCTGAGAGCAGAGAAAAAAATAGAAACCTTTTATGAAACTCTAAGAGTGAGATGATTCCTAGCATAACTGCTAACTAACTTTGTGAGCTGCCAACACTGCAACAAAAATACTTGCATCACTACCAACAGATCTAAGGGCTGGTAGTTTTTCTTTGTTTTCTTGGTGAGTGAGAAAGGTGTAGTACATAGCAGCACTGCTATTTTCCACCACCTCTGTCTATCCGCCTATGAGATATGACCCATCAAATTCCCAGAATTCTTTGAACTGACAAAAGTAAATATAAACTAAGTTGTAATACATAGTCTTGAAACTCAGAGCGTTGCCTTTGGTGAGGAACGAGAGAGACAATTAATCAATGGAAATTCCAAAATAGCTCACACTATCAATCTCTTTGACATCATCTCCAACAGCTAGTTCCAGTCTGTGTTTGGAACAGTGCCAGGTAAAATTATTGTGATACCTTTGGGCTAAGACAGTTGCAACACCTGCTTACTATGGTACCTCTCAAGTTGGATGCAAGCATGTGTACCAAATAGCAGCCCAGTATGCAAAAGAAATTAATTAGCAAGGATATGCTTTCTTAACTCAGTCAACATCCGCTTGGATGTCTTCAGCTGATGTAGGTACCAGTTCTGTGACATCAAGGAGAAACATCATTTGATCAGCCTTAACATCCACCATTGCTTTTGTACAATAAACCAGGTGAGGCTTGTTGAGTGATCCAGAAAATCACTAGTGTAATAATCACTCTGAAGAATTTATTTTTAAGGGTAGAGAACAGCTCCTTAGATGGAATAAGTCAATGTATGTCCATTGTTTTTGAGGGAAATTTTCAATGGCAATTTTGTACCAGCTGACCATCTGGCCACAGGAAGTTTTTGAATGGTAATATAGGAGAGAGATTTAAAAATATAATGCTCTGAATAAATCTATCCTCAATAGTAATTCTAAAAACAAGTTTCCTTCCTTTGTAAACAGTTCTCAAGCTGGCAATTAATGGGACATGGAATATCCTAATTCTTAACAGTAATGTTCCCCCTATCTTATTTTTCTCGTTGTTTTATGATTGACACGTTTGGTATTTGTCCCCCCAAAATGTTCATTATCAAGCATTTTCTTATTTATTCTGGCCACTCAGAAAGGTATACACTTTGGACAGTTGAAAGACTGAAAATTCTTGAGGGAAACAATGTTATTGGTTAAAAATAATATTCAAAGCACATTTCTTTATCAGCTATCTTGAAGTAAGTAACTGACACTACAAGCTTGAGCAACCTCAGTAGAATTTGAGAAACTAGTTAATGCTACTGTTCATTTACATTCCAAATTATTTGTTTCTTTGATGAAGAAAGTAACATTAAAAAATCTGTCAATCCTGCTGTTGCAGATTTTGAGTGCTTTCTGTCCGTCTTACTTTTAGCTTATAGCTAAAACATCAAGTTCATTATCCACTGATTGCATTGGCAGTTGGTCAAATAAAGAACAATTTTGTAAAATCTTTGAATTATGGATGTACTGGAAATTTTCTAATGCTGGCAATGCAGTGGGCTTTTAAGGACTGTGCTAAGAGTTGCTGGCACTTCTAAAAATTGCCCTCTTTAAGAGTCCAGTTCATTTTTCAAACCGCTTTTTAAGATTGCCTCAGTATAATGACTCTGGTCTTTTGATGGTTCCAGTCTAAACCCTAATGTGCATTTATCCTCCTCACAAAACAGAGTCATATAATTTAGTACATTTTGGCAGTATCAAGCCCCTATTTAGAAGAGAGCCAGTGCTGGAACAGTCAGGGTGTTGTAGGTCAGGAGTGAACAGGGACAGACTAGATTAAAATGACGGGGGTATTAAATACAGCCTGAGCTGTATGGAGAATCATGATCTGTGCCAACAGCATATTAAGGCTGGGTGCCAGTCTCAAGACTGGAATCTCTCTCTGAAAGTGGCTTCTGGATTGGGTAGCACTGAGAATTCGGCAAACAGATGATTGCTGTTGCTATTCTGGAAAGGGCTTCAGCACTGAAGAGGGAAAAGAATGAGGACACGTCTGGGTAAAAAGACAATCAGAAACTCCAGTTCATCCACCCTTCTCTCTGAGTTGTATCTTCTTGGTCTTGTATCAATGTCTCATGAGGCCAGAGAAGACTGTGGTGCTGATCATTTTCTTGTGTGTGAAAGAGCAGAACACTGCTTTGGAAAAAACATACTGATGGGTTTCTTCTGTGTTTGAAAAGGTAGCAGCATTGGTTAGTGATTGCAACATTACTCAGCAGAAGGGAATATGGCAGATAAAAGAGGAACATGAATAGAAGTCCTATTTCTTAAGTCATGTAGAGCAGCAGAAATTATTGACTGCTCAGTCCTTTATAGCAGGGGTGTCAAAACTGTCTGGGCTTGCAGGCTGAATGAGTGCTATAGACTGGTTCATGGACCAGATTAATGCTATGAGGCTGGTCCCACACACTGGATTGGGCCCACAGACCCCTCCAGATGTGGTGCCCACTTCAGCAGGTCTGGGTAGAGAGGCCCAGAATCCCAGGCACTTGGCTGCTGCCACAGGGATAAACTACAGTGACGGGTTTCTTCCTGTGGTGCTGTTAGGGCTCCAGCGCTGCTGCTCTTCCCCAGGTGCTTGATAGCCAAGCTGATGAGAGCCACAGTGCTGGAGCTCCATGGCTGCAGCCGAGTGCCCAGACAAAGGCTCTAGCACTGCAGTGCTTGACTGCAGCTGCAGGAAAGTCTCATTCATGAAGCCTGGGAGATGGATGACCCAGCTCTGTGGGCCAGATCTGGCCCAGGGGTGGTACATTTGCCACCCCTTCTTTACAATAAGGATGAAGGTGGCAGCAAATGGCTCTAGGGAATTAATCCCAAAAACAACAGTAAAGCCCTACACTAGACAAGTAACTAAGAATTTTGGTTACAATCAGAGTTTTGGATGCGCTGTCGTGCTCTATCCATGCAGAGCAGCTCCACAACTAGTATAGCAAAGCATTCCAGCTAAAATTGTTTTGGCTGGTCTGTTCCTCAGTTTCATCCATTTATAAGAATGGCGTTGGGAAGGAATAAGTACACCCAAAAGTATACATACAAAAAAACCCAATTGTTTCTGAAAGTGGTCTAGCTCTTTCAGTCTTTGCAACAGGACACTGGAAGTTGTAGTCAGAAAGACACCTTTAATCCTCAAGTTACAGGTCTCTGAATATAATGATTTAACCAGCAGCGCTTAGTACAGTTTGCTACTAAAATGTGCAGAGATGTTCCTTTGCCCCGTCAACCTTCCTATATGCCAGCTGTGTTAAGTGTCTCTCAAGCTCCATTCCCTCCTCAGCAGATGTGAAGCTAGAAGTCTGGACCACAACACAAGCAATACATATGTGCTGGCCACATTCAGTGCATAAATGGATTGGTAGTGAGACAGAACACATTTAAGAAAAGAATAATTTTTTTGTATTTAATTAATGAACTAGGACTTAGGAAAGCTAAATTATATTCCTGGTTGTGCCACAAACATCCCATAAGAAGTAGAGTTAGATTATTAAAATGCATACACAGAAGGATGAAGTTGCATTGCCAAGCTTAATGCTAACTTCTGAGTTCTTGACTTTGTTACTTTAGTATTTTTTTATCATGGGCTTCATATTTTGTCCATAAACTTATATATGGAGATAGAAACATAGATAAACAAACATACAGATTAATACCAGGCCTCAGGAGTTTTCTTGGCAACTCAGTTGAGTGACATTAATTTATTTATTACCAGTCATTGCCTGATAGGCCAGCCTGCTTATCAGTCATCCCATGCTCATTTCCCTAAATTGCAGGAACAAATACACCACCACAAAACCCCTCCTTGACCATCCACAGCCACCACCTGGTAACAATTCTTCTAATTAGTAGTAGGAAAGAGTGGATTGGCTGATAAGAGAGAGGCTCAGATCCTGCAATGGCTCCCTTAAAGGTTCACCAACCAAGCCCAAAAACAATGAGGGAAGAGATCAAAGACACTGACTGTGGTTGATCAGGACAGGTGTTTGTGGTGATGTTTTCAACAGATGGAGGTTCCTGTGAGAGAAGAAAAGAGATCCAAGTTATACCAGCCAAATTTGACTACTCCTCAACCAGAACCAACACAATCAGTTAAATTTTCTTCCTGTTATAAACTGAAGTTCATGTACATGCAAAGTTTTATTAAGCTACATCTTAAAAAGGAGAAATGTTACCCTTTATGACTGGTAGAACAGATGCAAAAGGATAAGAGACCTTTACAGCACCACTTTCATAATAGAATTCTGTTGTTCTGGAATGATTTATTTTTGAAGAGGAAAAAAAAATGCAAAGAACTTGGAACACACACAAAAGTACCTTCTCATCAAAGGTTGTCTATCGTTTCATGAATCACATGTGATGGATGAGATTTATGAATTAGAATCTGCGTCAAAAGATTTACAACATACTAAATTAGTTATGACATCTTCTCGTCTGTGAGCATAAACTTTCAACAAAATATCTATATCATCATCACAGAAGCATGGCCAACCCAGTTCTTTCATTTTACTGCAGCACACCCAGACCCTGTCAGAGTTTTTGATGAATTCTTGAAGGAATGGGCTTCAGATCAATTAAAATAAACACTGCAAGCTGATTTATCAAATCTTTTCTGAATGCTCTAAGAAAATGTCAAAAATCTGATCCATTGACAGAGAAAAGTCAGAGAATCGTGGCAGCCTATGGGATCACAAGACCTTTTCAAAACCATCATAAATCACTACAGAAAACAAATGGGGCACCATGTGATAAGATTTCTTCTGACAGCTTTGCCTCAACAAGACATATATGAGATAAATGGATACCTTTGCCTGTGCCCAATTGCCAGTTTACAAAGTTCCAAGTTGTCAAATTGTAAAACACACCACATCCAAAAAAATATACATTTTGGATATACAATGGCATGATTTAAAATAGCTCACTTTCTCTTCCTTTAGTGCAAGGTTTGTAGCACACTGGCAGGCAGGCAGACTTGAAAAAAATAGGTAACCAGCTCAAATATTACCTTGTACAGTTCTAATTAGTTTTCTAAAATGATTAAATGTATTAAGCAAACTATTTTTCTGTGGTAAAGTAACTCTAATCACAGTAACCTCTGATATTTCTAATCATTGCTAGGGTTGTTCATTTTCATGTTGGTTGTGAGCACGTTCAAAACAATGTAATAATAGCCTAACCTATTCCTCTAATCTTAGCCAGGATCACACAGATGCCTTTGCTAATGAGGTAATGCAAATTGACAAAAATATACAGGTATCAGAAATAAAACAGAGTTGGATTTGATAGCGAATTAGAACTTTGCACTGCTATCCATGCTGCTGGTGGGGAACTCTATTATCAACAACAATCATGCTGATTGCTGTCTGCTTTTATTGCCGTTAGCATACAGAAAAACAATAAAAGTCATTTCTGATATATCCTTCTATGGGATGAACAACCGATATCATTAGAAGTGGATATGGACACAAAATGTTAAAAAGCATACCTCCTATACAAAGAGATCAGAGGTTCTAGCATTTTGTAATTCCTTTTTTGGGCATGCAGTATAAAGGTCGCCATTAATCCCTTTCAGTTCTTCAGAGTAAAATTTTCCGTATTTTGGATGCAGTTTCCAACTTTTAAAATAACTGCTGAACTTTTCTTAATGCGTAGGAAGACATCCCCTTTCTCTCTCTCTCTCCCCCCCGCACCAGCCTGTCTCTCACCCATTGACTCCTCAATCTACATTTTCACTGACTACGTGTCTTGCATGCATACCAGACCACCCTCTGGCTTCTTTACTTTTAATTCCATCCAGGAAGAGCACACACCAACTGCTGAAACTTCCTTAGCCTGATGAAGGGTTTTTGAACCCCAAATCTTGCTTAATAATTGTTTTTCAGCTATTTAAGTTGGTCTAATAAAAGATATCAGATTCACCCAATGAACCTTGTCTGCCTAGGAAGACAAGAGGCATTTCACACAGAGGTCTGAGATGTCTCCAATTCATAGCTACAGCATATTTTTTAGGATTTTTTTATTTCTTAATTTTCTTTAATTTTGAGGACTCCTATAAAATAGAGAAAGTATTTTTCTTTTCCACAGATAAGGCCGGAAGGAAAGAAAGGTATTTTTTGAGAAAAAACCTTATCTGAGGCACCCTGCACTTCCTAAGTCATCCAACAGTTTTAGCTTAGAGGAGCATCTTGAACTCCCTCCATAACAAGTTTGTTGAAACTGAAGCTTCACTGACTGATGGTAGTTGCAGAAATTTGTACTTTACAAGCCATTTTGAAGAGAAACGAGCTTCAAAAGCACTGCAGGGTCTATCATGGAGCAGAAGAACAGGGAGCAATGGAAATAACAAAGCCAGTGATGTGATAATTTTTTTTCTTTTAGTATTCCATGACTGCCACGTACTCAGGCTACGACACTGTTTAGCACAGTCTTCAATGGGGTGATAGTAGGGCATGTGAAGCAGTATCCTAGTCCCTTTCAAATTCAGTGTTAGTCCCTGGCAGGGTAAGAGGTAAAGCAGTAAAGATGTAAAGAGTGTATGTATGACAGAGATATATTCTTCTGGATAGAACTGTTCATATGCTCTCCCTATAAAGCATCCACTACTGCTACTATCAAAGACAGGATACTGGACTAGATGGACCATTGGCCTAACCCAGTATGGCACTTTTGATATTCTTAAATCTGGTTGTGCTAGTTAATGACATCCTTCCTAACAGTTAAAGAAAGTGAGCCAGTGCCTGTGATATACTGTTAGATTTACTGGCAGCCTTTGGCATGGTGCAAATGCCATTCAGCTCTGTATGGGCTTGTTGACATTTCTTAGCATCTGAGACAACTACTGCAAGAATGTGGATGAGAAACAGTGGGCTTTTAAGATCAATCTGTGCAAGGTAAAGCTGATAGTCAAGGGAAGAGGCAAGCAGCTAGAGGAGCTGGTTGTAGTTGAGACTGATAGAGTCAACCCTGTAAAGGAAGACTCTTGAATAATCACAACTCACGGGTACCTAGATAGCAGCAGTAACTGGAAATGCTTTCTTTCAATGCAAAATAACCAGGACACTGCACCCACACCTCTCTGATTCAGTTAATTACACACTGATGGTGCAAAGTAGTTCCTCCTATAAGATGACACCATACCTGAGTTTTGCAACTTTTAGGGGGGCTATGTAGCACAACAGCTTTCTATTACGAAAATCCCAAGCAACACGGGTTTTGAGGTGCGACTTTACTTTGGTAGTAGCTAAAATTAACATCAAGATAGAGCAAATTTCCACTCCCCCCCCGGGTTTGAAGGGAATCTGATGCTTCTTTAAGTTTATGATTTAACCTTGTAACATTCAGCTAAAAAATTCACTAATAGAAATAATTACCAATAATAAAAAATAGAAGTGAAGGTAACTGGATTTTCTGTTACAAAATAATTTATAATAAAATATTATCCTAATCGTGATGTGGTCCAATCTGAATTTTTCAAGAGTTAATATAAGCAATTAATATATTGTTATAATGATATAATGTACTTTTTGCATTTGTGAATGTTTCTTCTCTCTAAACTTCTAATTAAACTTGTCTCCATTTCTCCTGTCTACAGAAGTTGGTAGTGGTAAGGTCTCTCGGTGGCCTTCAATTGTTCTTGCACTTTGCTAATTGCAAAACTACAACTAAAAATAAATACTTAGCTATAAGCCAGTAAGTGGAATACATTAATAAAGCTTGAGTACTTGGCCTTTTCCCAGACTCCTTAACTTCATCATGTTCACTGCAATCATGGCTTTGAATTCTTGCTTTGTAAAAGCAAAATTACCCTATACAACTTTTAATTCCCAGAGCCACATCCCTAAAAGCTTCATCAAACTTCTAAGGTGCATGGACTAGTGTTTGAGCTTAGAAAAGCTGTTGGCAAATCCCAATGAAATTTTTTGACAGATTCATCTTCTAGCCTTTGGGAAAGTGAAGGTGCTGCAGGCAAGATATTTGATTAATGCCACAAAAAATAGTGTTGCTGGCACAGCTGGTATGTTGAGAGAAAAATTCATCACTAACTCTAAAACTGCCATGTAATTTTCTCCCAACAGTTCTTTTCCTTATTTGACAGAAGATTTGCACAGGACAAACTAGCCTGACAGAGGACAAGTCAGCCAGCTGTTGAGGTATCTCTAAACATGACAGATCACTATGTTTTAACTCAGATTAATTCACTTATTACAGGTAGGCCTAAATCACTGGTCATTGTCAAATCAGTTGTCACTACTAGCAAATCATGTCAGATTTCTGAACAAAAGTATTTCCAATCTAAAACAGTTGTTATAACCTCAGCCTGTCTGCTGACAAAGTAATTTGAACAATAAGCACAGGACAGTGTAAAGTCTAGCTCCACTCAACCAAGCAAAGCGTTGCCATATAACCAATTGTACTCCAGCAATGTGTGTCATTTGTATGGTACTTCATAGGTCCAGAAGGACTGCAGATACAGTATTTAGAAAAATCTGGATTATTCCTTCAAGGTTGCTCTTTCCCCTCCTGTTTTTCCCTTGCTTTCAAAACATGTTTATGAATCGTTACCTCACTTTAAACCAATATGTATCATTATACAAACATTACAAAATTGTAAGTAACACATTCCCAAAATATGAGAAAGTCATATAACTAGATGAGAATGAAAACATTGCAGTATAGAAACATGAGAACAGAAATGAAGTTGTAATTTAGGATCAGGCTTCCAGGTAGTTTTCCCTAACCAATTAGCTAGTAAAATCTGAACACTAGACTTTAAGGGCATACTATATGAACCATGTTTCTATGATCAACATTACAGAATGGCCCAAAAGTAGAATATCAGAACACTTCTGGAACTTAGAGATGTTGGATTCAATCTGAGCTTTGCAGTCAGAGATAATATTTAATCAGATTCTGAAACTTGATAAACTTAATATTCATACAGGCATTCCAAGTCATTTTACAGATTTGATTTTGTAAAGTCCTTATAAAATTCCACTGACGTTTTCACTCAACTGATAAGAGCAGCTTCACAAAATTCCATTTGCCCACTCCTGCTAGATGACTAATGGATATTTTCTTGGGGGGGAGGAAGAGACATGTTTTCAGATGAGTAAATAACTAGCGTGAGGCTTTTTCATTAATTATCCAAGGTAAAGAAAAAAAATCAATAGATTTTACAAATGGATAGGTTAAACTTTCACAAGAGGACTGGGCAGGATACATTGTTTTTTGTTTTTTATAACAACAGTATTATATGTTATTACTGGATAGCTTATTTATTTGTAGTGACATCTGAAAAGCAATCATCAAGAATAGCTCAGCTGCCAAATTATATAACCGTCTTTTAGAGTACATCAGCCCTCCCTTTCCTCTGAAGTCTTGTACCTCACCTTGTAAAGTACAGCTACCTATATCTGGTCTGGCACCAAGACAACTTCTGTGGGACTGGTCTTCTATGACCCAATTTCTCCTCTGCGTCAGACCAACTACCCAACAACTAATTGTCTTTTCCTTACGTCTTTTGACTGAAATTGAAGGCAGGTAAGGAGCACAATTAGGAGCACAGGTAAGGAGCGCATAAATCCATTTCCTCAACAACTACAGGGAGATTCTGTATGATTCAGATCAAACTAAAGGTTATTTATTTAAAGGTGCAACAGAGAAAAACATACAAAAGTAACAGACATCTCTTCTTCCTCTCTCTTCATGGCTCTTCTTTGATTCCCTAGCTGACATGTTTGGTGGCAAATATCCTTACAGGAAGTGTCACGTATGTGCATTAGTTACAAAAGGCAAAGTTTGGTGACTGGCATGTGATAGCCTATCTCCTTATAGAATTGCTTAGAACAGTGAAATATCTTGTCCTCTCCTTTAAGAATGGAATTCCTTCCCTCGTCGATTGCTTGGATCAATGTACACCTTTCACTGAATTTAAAAGTGATCTGTCTGATGTGAAGGGGATCCTGGGTTTTTGCCTATCGAAAGGCTGATCCAGGCAATTTATGAAAGGGAAAAAAGAAGTTATCAAGGGGAAAGGAGCATCCTCTCTCTAAGGTTACAAATTGTGGGAAAGGTATGTGAAGTTAGCTGCAATGGGGACCCCTAATTTTCCTTTCCAATTGGGTAAGTCTGCACCCCCAATTTTGTTCTACAGATTGTAGGAAAGCAGCTTGGTTGATTTTGTAGATATTATTCCTTTTCACAATTAGAAAACTACGAAGTGTCAGAACTCTAGCACAGAAATATCTGAGTAAACCTGAAACAGACCTGTTTATAACGTTCACTGGTAGAACTATACATCCCACATGTAATTGCTTCATGTGAGTGAAACAAGAGAAAATTAATTTTTAATCAAACCTCAAACCTATGTTATTTTTTGAACTATGACATCTGGGACAATGCCTGATGGGAAAAGGAAGAGATTTAAAATGTTTGAAAAATGCTTTTATCTTGCTAGCTTGGCTGCTCTTAACACCGCAAACCACTACCCCGCTTTTTATCTAAATACACAAATTATGATCACTTGATCCCACTCTTCTCCTTTTATTAACAGTGCTTTCCACTAATGAAAGGACAGAAACAATGCCACAACTAAGGTGAAAATCCAGAACGAACATGTGTCAAATATGCTCTGTGTGAACAGCTTTGTAGGCTGATAACATTTTTGCATGAAACATGCACTAAACCATTTAAAACATTATTCAGAAGTATAAAAAGCAGAATCTCATGGTGACAAATTTAAAACCAGAAAAAACTTAAATTTGTTAAATAAACTGTCCATTATGAGTTGTGCTATTACTGGTAAGTTAGCTCTTGGAAAGTATTTGATAGTGCTGCTAGGGCTACTAACTATGCCTAAGATTTGCAAAAGTGATTGGTAATTTTTAGCATCCCAAACTGAGACTTCTAATTAGCTATATTTTCAAAGGGGAGATATGACAGATTTGGAGTTGTTCTGTAATAACCTAGAAATAGCACATTCCATGTGTTTGCCAAACTGTTATTGTGTTACTTCCTTTCTTGTTACATGTTTAGTTCAGGTGTATAAGGATAAGGGATTAACTAAGAGATTGGATGTACATACAAAGGAAGGAGGACAACGATATGCAAACATCTGAGACAATACAGAACCAGCTGTTTTCATGCTCATCTCCTAGATCTCAACCAAAGCTGAACAAACAAGATTCAAGTGACACAGAAGACAGAATAAGTGGTTTTGAACTTGGGCAAGGACAGGCCTGAAGGTAGGGTAGATACATCTGCAGACCTTTCCATCATGTTGAAAGCTCTTCTCTACGGTTTATGCTTTGTTCCTACTGCTGAGATTAAATCACATCTTTGCTTTCAGCAAAGGCTGTTTGGAACAATGTCTTCACCACTGACAATTTGATTTTTCAATGATGTTCATCAACGCATGTGACATTACACAGTGGTCATTCCTTAAAAAAAATTCCCTCTGATACTTATGCATTCATTAACGTACCTGTGGCTGATGGGGCTTAATCAATGCCCATAGAATTTGATCCAGTCTACTCTTCAGTTAAACTATTTTCAACACTGGTTCAACTGTACCCATGCTAGCTCTTGTCATCATCAATGGGTAAATCTCTTATTGTGCACACAGTCCCTTCTCTTCTGTACCATCTTAAAGTAGCTGAAAACCTCAGAACCATGTTTTAAAGACAATCATAGGGAGTCAATGATACATGAAATGGAAGTATTATCTTCAGAATCACGGGTTCTAAACACTTGGCCATCTGTCAGAGAGAAAGTTTACAAAACAGCCCTTGGAATTGTATTTGATTATTTTAAAGAAAAGGCTGATAAAAAAATAGAGGTCTGGTCCAATGCCCACTGAAATTAAAACTGACTGCAATAATGGTTTGATTCAGCTCCTAATGAAGGAAAAATGAAGGAAAAGTAAGGGCAGAGAGACCAGATAGGAAAGCACTTCCTTTATTTCTTCTCCTCCTGCCTCACCTTTTCCATTCTTGCACTTTGTGGGAATGATAAAACAAGAAACCAGCCTCAGAACCTTGTAACTCAGGATGGAGATGGCAGACCTGGTGTCCTGGGAACTTGACTGGGAAATCCCCGATAAAACTGGCAAATATAATGGATCTAATTTAGCTCACGTATTAGCGGAGGTGGGATTTATGCATTAATTACTTTTCACAAAATTTGAGACTTGCGTTAGTTTCACTGACATATATAAGACTTTTCTACAAGCAGCACAAGACAACAAGCAAGCATTTAAAAAACCCAGTTAAGGTATCTCTTTAAAACAGACAAACCAAAACCCTCCAAGGAAGAAATCAATTAATTAAAAAATTACATAAGAACATCTGCTTGCAAGCTGATCAAACTCGAAAGGTGAAAACAACGTCTGTTCAAGTGGCGGGTAGAAAGACACAATTTTGGGAATGGGGTAAAGGCAAAATGTGGGCGAATGATAAAACAGCAGCCAGACTCCGTGTGTTTCTTTACTTTGGAATGCAAACACAAACACACAGCGGAGATCAGTGAAGCAGTGGGATACCTCTGTTCCTTAGATGCAACAAGATCTTTTTCATCATCCTCAGCAGGTGACCTCTGACTAATCTGTGCTTTTTCCATGCTAGCCCCTTCAGTCTCTACAGCTGGGAAAAAGCACCAAGATTGTGGAGTACTGTCTTGGGTGACCCAGTTGTGTTAGGAAAGCCCTGCTAGTAGCTGCTGTTCAGCTTAAATGGTGCTCAAGAAACTAAACACTGGTTTCTAGCTAAAAGGATGAAATGGTAAAGAATTGCCCTGTTTAAGAGAAATTAAGATATAGCACACGCAGCAGTATACAATGAACATCACAGAGCAGATCACAGGGAAGAGCTGCCCTGCTTACAGAGCTGAGATGAATAAAATTAAATTCATTTAATGACTCAAAAATGAACCTTTAAAAGACACAGTTTCATTTATCTTTCATTAATTTAGTATTTGTTATCACTTTTTCTGTGGATAGCACTTTTAGGGCTGATTGCTATAAACACTATGAAGCATATACTTTGTACTGTTTGCAACAGTATATTTGTGCCAGTGTGCAAGTGCCTGAAAAATATTTATTTACCGTATAAATATTTATTTATAGAAATATAGGCAAACGTAAAATAATCAACAATTGGTCTAACTCAATCTTCTGTTGTACATGGGCAGCAAGGTACTCATAAATGATTTTAGAATCAGAGGCACATCCGTACTACGATACTTGAGTACTTCTGAAACCAGCAATGCAGAAGCTTTGTTCATTAAACCTAGGCAACTCAGTGTCTCTTCTTGCATACTGACATCTGTCTCCTATACACACTGACATGGGATGAGCCTAACTGAAAATAATACAGATTCAGCAGCTGCCAGTCTGCTCTGGGTGAGAGGGGAACACTCTCCCCACTTATGCTGTTTTCCTCCTCTATCTTTTTTCTCCCTTGTAGGAAAGCCACTATTTGAATTTCTATCCTGCTAAATTTTTTGACACAGAGCTGCCATTTTTTTCATTTAGTTATGCCACATTTATTGCTACTCTAGGAACCAAGATGTGCCTAAATGATGAAATGGCATCTCTCAGATGACAATTTTTACAAGATGTGCACTTGATTTTAGTTGCAAATGCTGTTATCAGTTGAGACAGTGGCTTTTCTGGCTGAAAGGATATGTAGGCTGAGTGCTGTGTAAATGGAAAGTGGGCACTTCCCTCCACTGCCCACAGAGTTGACACCTTTGGCTCCTGTCAAAATGAAATGAAAGAGAGCAAGGCTTGTGAATGACTTTTTAGCTTCCAGTTAACATTCTCCATCTCTTCATATGTCAGTAGGAAGCTTTGGGCTTGTCACTGTCACCTGAAGGGTAGAACAGAAGCAGCCAAGGTTTAGTAGTCCAAGTAGAGGTCTACATAGGGAAACTAGTGTACAACCACTTTGGCTACTCAGCACAAAGTCTCTCTGTGGATATGCTTATTGGGCATTAAATGCAAGGTAAACTAAAAGGTTCCCATGCTGGAAGTTACTTTGGAATTGCTATTACACACTCCATTCACACTCTAGCTTAGGGCACAGACCAGCCCCAAATGAAATCCTATAGTTCCAGCAATTCATCACTCTGGCAGCAGTGTATCTTGGTCCTCATTATTAACAAATTATTTAAGGTGGAGGTCACTGTACAGTGAGATTTGCATTTCAAGCAAAAGAAAAGCAAAGTGAAGCTTACTGAGATCCACGATGAAGACAGTCATTGCCAGATTGAGCCTACTATAACCATATTAGAGATGCAAACCAAGTGCTCTAGGGTGGAATTATTCTCCTATTTTTTAGGCATCTCTCCTTCCCCTCTCTTCATGGCTCTTTTTTGATTCCCTAGTTGACAATGTTTGTTCTACGCTAGGGAGAGCCATTTGTGTACCATCAATAATAGGGCAGGTGGAGGCAAATGGTTGTCATAAACAGCTTTAATTGGGTGACCTCAGGGAAAGACCTGACACCCAGGGAAGAACACAACTATAATATTCAACCATGACCCATTTAAAGTTATTTTCTGGCTGACCTACTCACCTACTCATCTATGCAGCTTGAACAAGGTTTCCCAATGTCATCTGTCTTTCTAATTTTTCCTCCTTGAAAGATATACTGGTAAGTAACAACCAATGAAACCAAATAAAAATAATTCCTACAGCAGCTTGTGTGCATTTCATAACAAGTCTAGTGCCAGCATTACCTGAATACTTCCTCACAGAAGTACACTTAAATTTTTCTTTCAGCTTTTAGAAACATTCCAGTACACAGATACAACTAATAACACCCCAAAAATTAAGGTGAAATTTTTTTATTGTATCTGGATTTGTATAGCTTAATAAAAATTATAGTTTATCTTAATGAATTACTAAGCAATAGTGCAACAAGAGAATAAAAAAGAGAGCCGAGAAAAGAAACAAATATTAGGTCTTTGAGAACAGAGAAACAGAGAGGCAAGAAAAGTGTCACATCACATTTTAGTCCATTTTTCACTATACTAGCTAGAAAAAAAGATTTAAAATATTCTGAAATTCCTCAAAGCTGATCTGTACTCTGCAGAAATGTGTATGACAGCCTTTGTGAAAACTGGAGTTTTCTCTGATCATAATGGGTAGAAGGGACTTTCCTAGTCTATTAGCTGTTTTTCTCAGCTATAAATTGTGCCACTTGAAGCCACTTTTTTGTGCCTTCTGGGACACCAATCAAGTCCTTCTTTTGTGCCTGGGCAATTATATGGCCTCTGCTATTGTAATACCTGAGCACTTTGCAAACCATGCAGTTTTGTAGTGTACACCATGGCACTGTGATTCTGATTCCCCTCTTTATAATAAATTGCATGTCATTCATCTTCTTTGTCAGAAGACTCTTAATTTTGAGCATGACCAAAAATTATGCATATTAAAGACAGTGCATATCGTGCATTACTAGCACAAGTTGGAGCTCTTAAATCCCACGCTGTGATGTCTCTCCAACAGTTTGTTCATCCTTTTAAAGTGTGTTAAGTTTCAGACCAGCATCTTGTAATTTGTGGCCTAAAATTTATGCCGTTCTATATTGTTGAATTAGAGTCAATTCCTGTTCTCAATTAACTTTCAAACTGCAGGCAACCTTGATATCTAACAAGCATCTGTATGAACACGAAGCCAGCAAAGGTCTGCAAAGATATTATTTTGAGCCTGTTTAAACTTTCTATAGATTTTGGTATCATTAAATACCTTTCTCTAGGCTTGATCTCCGGAAGCCAAGTAGACTAGGAAGAGAGCAACAGCTCCTGATCCGCTAAAGGAGGGCAAATAACCACATTTTAGTACATTTCTAGTGATAAGGGTGGTGGTGGGGGAAAGAACAAAAAGAATGGGCTGATGAACTTTGGGTCTCTGCCAAGGCTATTTTAAGACTGACTAAACACATTTTGTGTACATATTTTCTTTTGCTATGATAGGGTCATTATTTGTATAATATAACCTGGGCTGACTTTCAGCACATACTGGGATAAAGTGATCTCCATTTTGTATTGAGAAGGTATTATATTGCATTATACTAGGACAGATGCTCATGGCTTCAGAATTTAGAGCTGTCCTGAGAATTATTTAAAGCCTGCTCACAGACAGCAAAAGTCAGATGATCAGGAGTGCCTGTATGTGGGGAGGCTGCTCCAGCGCACTGTAATTACTGTGTCTTGCAGTGGATTCAATTAATCAAGTCTGCTGGAGTGGACTAATTCACACTCCAGCAGCTTGTGTCTCGTCTATCAGCACCCTCATGCTTCAAAATGGCAATGGGAATGCTTTAACTAAAGCTCATTCAACAAGCTTTAAAGTGCCCCTACCATTTTGAAACGCAGGGACACTGATACACAAGATGCTGCAGGTGCTATAATTAGAGCAGCTCTCAGAGTCACTCTAATTAAAGCACCCTCTCATCTCCACAGCATGAGTAAAAATACTTGAGCTGTCTGGTGCTACTTCAGTTAGCCTATTTATTGTGGACCATACTGTGGGGCAAGAGATATACCAGACATGTTTTAGCATAAGATTTGCCACGTAAATCAAGACAATTCTTCACCTAGGCCATGGTAGGTCTTCCTCAGTAGCCAGTAACAAATATTTCAAAACACCAAAACAAAGTAACAGAGAGGTAATGGACTAACCTGCCCCAGAAAAGTACTGGTTTGTTCATGTTTTGATATATTTTATTTTTAACCTGTCTAATTAGTCACTCTGGATGCTCTCATTATCCATAAAAGCCGCATGGTTGGAAGGAAACCACTTGAAATGCTGTCAGTAATGTACAACAAGACAAACACCTGGCATAACGAGGTTACAAGTTTAAAAAGGGAAGGGAAGATGGAGAAATGAAGATGGAAAAAGTCCACAATATATCAGGAGGTCAGGGCATTTGACTGGGAAGTGTATTGCTAGTTCTGTGTTGGTTTGTGCTTGAAGATATAAAAACATTTTCATGTTAATTTGTTACCTTGTTAATTTGTAAGGCATTATGGCAGAAGTGTGTCTTGAGGAACAATTTAAGAAGACAGATTAGCTGAGGCAGTAACACAGAAAAAGGTGTAGGGACACTTATGAGCGAAGCACACAAATGGGGCATCAACACTGTCAGAGGCACAGGGGCATTGACAGACATTCAGGACTCCGCTCTGATTCATGGTCCTGTACGTAAAGTGTCATCAGTTAGAACACCTCCTCCCTGACCCAATAGACATTCACCTCTTGGGCTGCAGGGGAATCGAGCTCTCCTGAACCAGCTCTCTTGGGGCTAACAGCTCTAGGGCTGCTAGCAAAGAGGGGTAAAGGGAGCTGCAGTATCTGCAGGGCTGCTATGCACAGCCTCACCTCACGACCCCTGCTAGTTATCCCAGTTGGGATACGGGGGGGGAGTTGGGCTGGGCCCCCAGGTGAGGGGGCTCTATTCTACCCCTTCTTCCCCTTTCATCTGAGGCCGGGCTTGCCCAACAGCTGCTGCTGCTCTCAAGAGACCCAGCCAGAGTGGGGTTAATTAAACAAGGGTTAATTTTTTACACGACTGATCATTTTAGAAGTGCTCTGCAGCCATGCACGTGTGGTAGGTCATTGCTGCAGAGCACTTCCAGGGGCCAGATCATGCAAAAACTGTCACTTCTGTCTGCCGCTTGAAAGTGCAACAGGAAGGTTAGAGTAGAAGCATGTAGAGGAATGCAGGGATTTGAAGGCAAGGACAACTGTAATCATAGTGCTGTGATAAGGGAGCAGCCAGTGTCAGCAATGAAAAAGGAGGGGACTCAGTCAGATTGTTTGGCCAGAAGGACAGACAGAGGAAAATGAAATGTGGCTGGAAAGTACACGCTAAAGATACTGGAGGGAGAGGGGCATGCATAATGTTCTGCACTGGCAGAAAAAAGTGAAGGGAGAATGAAGTATATAGGCTTTTGGAGCTCAGTTTTGGCCATAATGGAAGGAATGTGCTGTGGATGAGGGTGGCCAAAGCCAGGGGTATAAATAAAAGAGTATAAACATGGATTTCTGACCTATAAGGTACTGTGACAGCCTGTACAGGAGAGACAGCTGAAGTGGATTGAGTTTCTCTGCCCATACTTATTATCATCTCTTGATTTCATGAAATAAGTGAGACACAAAAATGCTTTTTTACCTGCTCTAACTGAAAAGAGAAAATATTTGGATTGTATTACAAACTGCCTTACAGTCTATGCAACACTGAGATTTTACAAAACATAATGCACACACTTTACCACAGATAAAAATCTATGCATCTTAAATCTTTTCTAAAGTCTGAGAAAGTTTTGTCCTCACAGAGTATTTATATCAAATCCACCA
Source organism: Crocodylus siamensis (assembly GCF_052110815.1). Taxonomy (NCBI): domain Eukaryota; kingdom Metazoa; phylum Chordata; order Crocodylia; family Crocodylidae; genus Crocodylus; species Crocodylus siamensis. The sequence goes on along the minus strand of NC_143396.1, from coordinate 247,434,362 downwards.
AACCAATGTAAGTTTTCACTGTGATGAAGACTGCAAAATATGTCAGCATTCCTAAAATCACTGTGGTTGGTGGGCGGTAGGGCTCTAGCTTATGCAAAAGGAGATGGAAAGCAATTAAGAAAATGATAGTTGTAGATTTGAGTCAGCTACAGACAGGAATAAAAAAAACTATGCAAAGGAAAAGTAAGCACCTGACAGAAAGTGTTCAAAACTTTCCCCATTTTTGATAGTCTATTAAACAGCAAATGTCATCAGGGCAGGGACTTTTTTTAACTCTGCGTTCATACAACAGCTGAAACAAAGAGCTCCTCCTATCTTTTCTGATCCTCAGGCACTACTATGAAAACCTCAATAACCACAACAACAATAAGCTTGTTGCTTTACAGACTATTGATATTTTGGAATCTCTTTCTGTCAGCCCAAATAAAGTCCTGTGCTATTTATTGTATCTTTTTATGCATAAATGGTAATAATATAATGTTTGTTCCTATAAAAGATAAAAAGCTTACAGCCTAAGAAAAACCTGCATCAGATAACAAGTGCAGTTAGTAAAATTGATAACTAAGTAGCAAGCAACAGTATATAAAAGGCTATATTTTGTGCAACAGGAATAATTAACTAAATCAAAGGATTAACCTGGGAATACCTTCTCTTCCTATACAATCTACAATGATTATAGCTACGAGAGATATCAATGCCCAGCTGCCCCAGGCCCTGTTGCCTTTAATAACTCCAGTTTAGAGATGGAGAAATTTGTCCTCTGTACTACCAGCCAGAGAACTGTCTGTCACAAAAGTAAAAGGAAAAAAGTTGTCTTAACTTTATTCTTAATTCTCCTTCACCTATGGAATAGCTCTTGACAATTTGCATAATATGAAATATATAAATATGTAAAAATGTTTATAACATGTCCTCTGATAAAATAAAGACATTTTAGAAGGGATGAAGAAGGCCAGAAGTAAGAATTATAATACTAAATAATAGTAGAGGCAAAAAAATTGCTTCTGATAAACTCAACATCACTGTCTTTTATAGGCAACAATGAAAACATATTAAAATAAACTGCAGGAAAACTGAAAAGTAATCCTGAGAAACTTTTTCTTCCCTCATTCAAGTGTCTCTAGCTTTTCCTTTACCTATTGCATAGCCCTGTGAAAAAATACGAAATATGGTCACTGATGTGAATACTTAAGCTGACAATGAGAAATCAAAACCCATTATTTCAATTTAGAAGTCATAAATACCCTTTTTCATAAGCCAAACCAGGTTAACTGTAAACTGGATGAAGAATATTTCTGAGCTCTGGATGTTAGCCTAATATTTATATGCCAACTACAATATTTTATTCAGTATGCTAGGAATTGATTTGTCCACAGTGACATTACCCAGAGGAGCAAATAACCCTTCCTCAGCCTTCTTGGTATCCGTTCTGCACAGTCTAGCCAACCTGAAACAGTAAAGTATTTGGTGACATACTGACTAAATTCACAGCTTGGCATGAAGCCTTCTCCTAGGGCCCACATAAAATGTCATCTTTTCTTTGTTTAATCCTAAAACATCTTTTAAATTCATTCTCCTGTGCTTCCTGCTTTTTACCTACTCCAAATGTGTTGCCTTCACCTTTTGTACTTTTTCATTTTTCTGGTTACATTTAAGGGTCTTCCCCTGAGATACCATTGGACAAAACTCATTAATTTAGATATTCTCTTGCCCCTTTTTCATTTACTTAAGATGTGCCTGCTAGGAAATTTGAAAGATGGTTTAATATTAAAAAAAGTATTAATTGGTATAACTAATACAAGAATCTGGCCAGTGGTCTACTGTAAAGAAAGAAAAGGCCTTAAATATAGGTTAATAGTATGGTTTGTATAGGGACAGAGAGGAAAGGTTAGGAATTCCTATGCTAATATGCAATGCTACTTTATTCAGCCATTATTAATAGCCATCAATACTTGGACACCATTAAGCAGTGTTGATTGAATGCTAGACTAGCTGGTCTCAGCTAGTTGTCATTTCATATGGAAACTAAACTAGACTTTTCAATAATCACTGTTTCTTAATGGCTAAGGAAAGGTACTCTTGAATTGCCCCTGTGTCCTTTATGAGTTCCATAAATAACTAATTAACCTCTGTAACAAAAGTCAGCATTAAAACAGGAGGCAGCCTGTATGTACAAATGAAGTGCATCTAAGAAAAGATCTCCAGAGCTATGTGAAGCTTACTCTCCTTACAATGTTCTCCTTGGAATTAAATACTTATTGACTCCACGTTAATATCCATTTAGTAATCTGCCGGTTTTGTTTGTTTTAATGCAGCACTCAGTTTTACAGTAGAAACGAATTATGCAGTTTAGAAGTATGAATATTAAAAAAGGATATAATTAAATCTGTTGCCTGAAACCTCTGTCTAAAGCTATAATGACAAATTTAGTCCATATTTATTATGGTGCACAAGGGACTTTAACTAGATCATTAGTTTATATGCCTTACTCAGAAGCGAAGTTCTAAAACTTTACATTTTGCATATTATTACATTATTCATTTTTCCAACTAGGCATAAAATATGGCTTCCCAAGAGTACAATACCTAATTCTTCAAAATATACAAAGATAGCAATAAAATGATTAAATTACAACTCTTACATCTGTTCTTCTTGTCTGATTATAAATTAAAATGTTTTAAAACAGAAGACAACAATTCAGGTAACAAATATGTTTAATTGGTGTAATTTCTCCAAGATTTCCAAATAAGTGGCCTATCTGTATCCATGCAAGGAGAAGCCCTATGGGCTCATCCCCTTTTCCACAGTTTGTTGTATCCTCTTTGGGAGATTGTGAAATAGAACAAAATTTGACTGCAAGATTTAAAAATCATTGACTCTGATTACACAGATTGCATGGATTAGATGCTAAGAATTTACAAACATAGATACTGAAAAAACAGATTAAAGAAGTCAGTGAGATTTCTGTGTGTAGGGATACATTGGTTTAAAAAACCACATACAATGTTATACCTGTCAAGAGGAAAATATTAAATGCTATTCTAAACCATTACCCATCATTGTAAAATGCTGCCTGGTGTTTTCTTTATAAATTACACATTAACAAATCTTTAATCCAATGAGGTAAACATGGTAGTGCAGTTGACACTGACAAACTGTCTTTGGCGCAGTCTTTGAACTCATCACAAATTTCAAAGACGACAACCTTGAATAGAAAATGCATGAACTATCAAATCACTGTGCCTACTGAAAAATTTCATTTCAAGGAGTACTATTAAAAAATTGTTTTTTTTTTTACAGGCAAGTTCACATTTGAAAATATCAAAACATGTTTTAAAACTTATTATTTTATATGCCTGGAATCAAAACTGTTTTTAAAATACCTAAATTCATTAAAAATACCCAAATAAATACCCAAATTATCATGGTCATAATAGAACAAAGTCCAAATCATGCAGCATGGCAGTGCTTGATGCCATCATGGGTGTCCATGTATGGACAAATTAGGGGAATGGAATTTACAATAGAGCACTCCTCAAATGCTTGGGAACTGACTGAGCTTTCTTTAAATTGAGATACCATGATAGGTTTCCAGTTTTCATCTGTCTTGAATGGCTATATTTACTTTAGATGAAAATTACTCTGTATGTTCCCTTGACATATGCCTTCCAGATATGTTTTATGACAATATCAGAAAGAGCTTATTTTTTTTATCATGGCTGCTTCAATTGCAAATCGAAGCATATGAAATAAAGTGCTGCATGGGCTTGACTGATCAAAACTCTTCCAGTTACTGAGCTGAATCCATGTGAGCCAACTTACTAACAGTCCCCTGAAGATTTAACTTGCTGCTACAAAAAAACCCCTAACATTGCAGCTGCTAATGTGTAATATATAAATCTAAAAGAGGCTTCCTTTAGAGAGAGAGGGAGAAAAAGAAGGGGGAGAAAGAGAGATTTTCTGTTTCCTTTTTTTAAGCATCTGAAATCTGTCAGGTGGAATAGTGTGTTTTGGTCAAACTTTCCTATTTACAAGACCACCTTTGATTTATATGATAATTTGTAGAAAACGTACTTCATCCTCCCACTTCCCTCCTGCCTCCCCCCAGTCTGCAGGCCAAAAAAAAGGGAAACTGGCTTCATTACAGGATGTCCCTCGATAAATAAAATCTCGATCTGGCCTCTGTCCACTGCTGTTCTAAATGAGCCCAGTCAGTCTGGCCCATGTTTTTTCATTTCATTTTCTCAAGCCAAATGACTACCATCTGCTGTCACAAAGCTGTCACACAATCAGTAATGGAAGATTTCTAAGGAATATAATGGCTGAAGAATGAATATATGACATTCCAGCTCGTATGTAGCAGAGAGAGAACAGCAACCCATTTGAAAAGAAACAGCAGTAGTGTTCTCCCACTTCTCAGCAAGTGCATTGTAATACAAATCTTTATTTGGACTCAAGACGTTGACAGGTCAATTGAACAGAATAAGTCTAGTTTATGATGCAGTTGTCAGAAGTGGTTAAAGCAGGAGTCTGTTTACCGGCGCCCTGAGATATTCCAACAATTTTTCTTGCAAACCAGCACCTTGAGGTTAATTACTTTACCAATTTGAGTAAATGGCAAGCCATATTCCCATCTGTCTCCATTAGTTCCCCACTATTTCTCAATTTATGATGACTGGGGTCAAGGCTGTGGTACAAAAGAAGAGGTAATAAAGCATGAATGGAGTAATTTTCTGTTTATACAAATGTGGTAGCCTCAGCATAAATAAAGAGAAGACATTTTTAAAATGCATATTCTTTGCTTTGAAACCTCTGCATGCTAACTATATTTATGGGAGTTAAAACAAATACTAGCAATAAACTGTTGTTTTCATATTCATGTACCATTAGCTAAAACTCTTATAGCACATGCAGAACTGCTTTGACTGAGCTCACACTGGGAGAAAGTTCTGTAAATCCTACAACAGTTGATCTCTACTAAGCTTGCTTGTTCACCAAAGACAAGCTGCTTGAGAAAGAAAGACAAAAAAATCTCTTTATTTTGGTACCAAAATGCCGTACGACAGCTTCTCTGTCTCAAGTAAACATTTCTTGCTATCTATATAGGATTTAGTCCTGGAATCCCTTAGAAGCTATTTAGGAGTGTGACTGATTTAAGAACATCTCATGGGACAATACCTATTTTACTTCGTTTGTTAATAAAAATGTAATGGCTTTACTCCTATGTTATAAAGCATACACGTTCACTGCCTTGTTAGCTTTTAATTCAGTCACAGATTCATTTTCTATTCAAAACACTTTAACATTTTTAACAAAGTCCTTAGATAAATAATTCAAGGAGAAATCTCAGCCAATTTCCTCGAACTGTTAATGGATATGCTAGATTGATATGTTTTGCCTAATCTACTTTGTCTAAACAGTGGCAGTCTAAAAAAAGAAGATAACTTTTTGGCCATTTGCCACAAATGGCAGAATTGCTCATTAATTAAACACTACAATAAAATAAATTTTGTAGCAAATGAGGCATAAAGCATATATTTTACCATAAAGGATTCAAAATAGAATGGAAATAATAATATTCTATTGCTATTTGTGTACTGTAAAAATTTTAATCCATGACACATCCATCAAAAACCAGGAATATATAAACCTATTGTGAAACAAGTCAATAAGAATACACACAGATTAAGTCCTGCATAAGAGTTTACAGAATAATGATATGGTATTTCTAGATTATAACTTTTATGCTTAACATCAGAGAGAAAGCCAGACAATATACATGACTGAAACACTGTCAAGAAAAAAATTAACAGTAACTTCTTTGGTCACTTAGGAAGGCAGAAATTAAGGTTACATATTCATAGTAGCTGCCACTAGAGAGTCAACATGTGCAAACAGTTAGGATATCCCTGCAAGTAAAATATGATAATTTCCTATTTTAAACATGTGACAAACCTAACTTTTAAAGGTAAGCAGTCTGGGAAATGCTACTTCTATAGTAAAAACAATACTACACAAGAGCATACAAGGTCATATCATTAGTACAGCCTAGTACTTGAAAACATACTGAGCCCAATTCTGTACTGGGCCTATTTCACTGCTTTCACTGTTATGCCTGCAAACAATATGTCCTATTGTTTCTCAGAACAACAGTGTTTGTCATTTGGTCTTTTGCAACGAAATAAACGGATGTAGAGCAGTTTACAGCAGTTAACTCAGTCATAATACAGCACTTCCAACCAAATGACCTGAGGGCTGACATCACATGGGCACAAGGGTCAGCATACTCTTAATACAGTGTCACTTACCTTAATGATGCAAAAGAGCATGATGTACATTCATAAAGCAATGTATTTGTGCTGCTCTGCTGCTGGTTTGGTGTACAATCATAGAGCACCTGAAGAGTTAAAGTACAACCTGCAACTTTCCTGACCTTATGGAAATAGCATATTGCTGCTGTTTTACATATGCTGACCTCCTGCACATCCAATATAGTATTTCTAAAGACTGATATTAATAATGCCGAGAATCTCAAGACATTTTACAAATATTAATGAACCTAAGCATCACAACATGGATGCAAGTCTCAGAAATATTATCCCAGTTTTGCAGATGGAGAAATTGAGGCACATATGAGTTCAGTTAGTAATATGCCTCAGGTCACAAAAAACATAAGTGTCAAAACCATTATAGCCAGCAATGAGACTTTCTCCTCACTAATAATTTGGAATATAGTTTCTTCTCAAGGCATGCACATAACTCCCAGTTTAATATGTTACTATAAGAAAAGAATATTGTCCTTTTGTGAGTTAATTTTAGTGCCCATTAAAGTGTAAGGTTGATAATGCATTGGCAAGTCACACATAGGACCAAATTCTCACCTCACTGAAGTCAATAGGCACTTTGCCATTGACTTCAAGTGAGCAGGATTTGGCTCAGAGTGCCAGCAGGTGTTTGAGTATGATCTGTTGTTATTTTTCAGGGCATCAGTGGTGCTCAGAAATTTAATATACACTGAAGAAATATCATTTTATAAAGATATATGGATAATATAGTAAAGGTTTTATACAGTAATGTATAGAACAGCCTTATTATGAAAGCCCATAACAATCTCTTTCTCTCAGAGGTCCATCCTTCCTTTCCAGCCAATTTAAGATTGCATGTTTTTTTAGAACAGGGGTCTTACAATCCTCCTGTTCCCAGCATGTTTTGCTGCCCAGGGAAAAGAGGAATGTACAAACCAAACTCCTCCAAAAGAAAGATGTTTCATTCCTATTACCAGATTAAGCAATACAAATAAGAAAAATAAGGGGGAAATAGATGTATATATTGTTTTCAAGTTGGTCGGTTGTTTCATCCTCAAAGCACAATGAATAGCACATGTATTTGGAACTGACTCCAGGATTACACTGGCTTCTAAAATATGAACTATCACTGAGAATGTGTCTTGGCTCAACACTAACACAGTAGATCTTTGGTTATCCAGATCCCTTCAGAAACCATCTGCCAAAAAGCCATTTGGATAACTAGAATCATTCAGGTAAGTGAAACTGCAGCACTGTTGAGGAATTATACATGCTAACACATGATGCATCATATGAAACCAAACTTAACAGTACATATATTAAATACAGTAAAGCTTAAAATAGAACAGCCTGTCACACAATATTAGAAGTTAGTAACATGAACTTTCTGTTCTCACCTCACTGAGGATGTAGCGCATTTGGCTGGGATTGGCAACCTATGGTCCATGGAGCCACAGGATCTGGCCTATGGAGCTCAGGCTTTGGCAGCATTTGGCAGAGGGGAGACTTGGTGGTGTTTGGCAGAGGGGGCTTTGCCATACTGCACTGTGGCCAGGCAGGTGTGTGGCTGAGCAGCACTAAACTTGGCCTATGTCATACCACAGCCAGGTGGTGGGGAGAAGTGGCCTTGGAAAGAAGCAGTGGCAGCAGCCAAATCCAAGCACTGGCCAATCTTGGAACTAAACTAAGCCATTCTGCCTGTCACTGGAATATATTACCATCTGCTGCATTAAGGCATCGTCACATGGAAATATGGTTTCAGTGCATTTTATAGTGGTATCTTCAGAAAACTTGGAAATAGGGCTTCACAGATTCATATGAAAGGAGTTTAATTTTACCAAATAAGACAAAAAAATCATATTGTTCCTCTCATAAAGATACCAATTAAAAACAGTGTTCTGCTTCATATTCATCTGACACCAATGTAAACTAGGACCAACTCAAGTAAAGTAGATGGAGTTACAAACTAGGACCAGAATCAGTCCCTGGATCTCCAACTGCCAGAACATTACAGGGTTTCCCAACATATAGAAAAGAAAATTAAGGAAAGCACATAATGAAATATGAAGAGGAAGGAAAAAGTCTAAATACTATACTTCCACCCCTGCCAAGTTTCACTGTGTTCATCTTTTCTATTATTAGTCTTCTGACAGTACAAAATGCCCTATTGTAGCTGTACTGATAGAAAGAACAAACACTGCTCTTACTCTTAAAAAAACAGAAAAAACAAAGCCCTAGTACTCAAGGATAGATGGAAAGCAACATGGCAACATAAACACTTGTAGAGGAAAAGGAGCTACTTGAAGACTGATTCTCCAGCCTTTAATAAGGGGAAGGAAGACACAGAAACCAAAAACTTAGGTTAACAATGCTTCAGTGAACTCCTTCAACCAACTCCACACTGATTTCTCTAGAAGGAACAAACATTTCTCATCTAAGAACATCTGCAGTGAGGCATCCATTTGGATTGCTGAATATATATTTTACTTCTGAACTGCAACAAATCTGCCTAGCCCTGCAATTCCTAGCCCTGTTTTGAGCTAACCTCATGATTAAGTTTTATGAATGTTATGTACCAAGAACAAGTGTCTACTGGGGACTTAAAGACCACCAAGCTAAGTGCATCTGTGACCTAAGTCATATTCAAATCTTGGTCCCTAGATAGCGAAACCTAGTGCACTGCCGCACAATGAACCTTCCCCCACCAAATAATAATATTTTTAAAATGCACATTTCTTGTTTGGTAAACTCTGCATATTACTCATGCAACACTAGGTTGAGACTTCTCACTGTTTAAACTCACTTTGTTTTAGTAACTAATGTGCATAAGAAATTGTCTTATATTTTCTTGTTCTTGGCACATAAACAATAGAGTGATGATGTGCCTAAAATAAAACAACCTCTGCAAGGTGTAAACCACATAGGAAGAACATAGCACCTACTATTAGCAAGAGACAAAAAGGTTCTTGGTATTTTTATACTAACCATTAGCCTCTAATTAACCCCACACACTTTCCAATGTAGTATGCTCTCTATGAATTTGGAGTCATCTGTACACCCAAAGAACTCATCCAGACTTGATCCAACTGGTTCAGTTCAACTGATAGAAAATTTTGGTATGACATGGCCAGTAACTTGGGTATGACATCCCTTTTTCTAGTGAGTATTATAGAAAACTATTCTATCCTTTGAGAATTTAACACACAGAGTATTTTACTAAAATTTTACAGCTTCCTCCCCCACAGTCCAACATAAAAATGTATCTGCTTGTTTTAATTTTTCGCAGAGATAATTCTTCCAGCTGAAGTCAACAAATCTTAACTCTTTGATACTGGTAGTACATATACATTGATGCATTTTGGCTTAGCACAGAATCATATCATGACACGGTGGGGGGATGCGCAGAGCATGAGCCCCAGGCACTGCCTAAAGAGGCTGCTTCTTCCCCCCCTTCCCCAAATCCTGCACCCTCCACCTGCACTCTGACACTCTGGTTTTTTACTACACAAAACACATCAGCATGAAATGCCACATACTGGCATAAAATTGTGGTAATGTTGAAGTTATGTTGTAGCTGTGATGGTCCAGGAAAAATACAAGAGGCAAGGATTTTTGAGGGCACTACATTTTACTGGACCAACTGTATAGCTGGGAGAGATCTTGGAAGTTTTTGGGTGCTAGATACCCTCAGGTTCTCAGACCTTGTCCCTTGGAATAAAACTAAAATGATTGTTGAAAGATTCAGGGAAGAGGTCAGAGACTGAATAATACAAAGAACAAACTACACACTTAACTCCTAGCAGTGGTAGCTCTTGAAGACAGTTTAAAAGTAATAAAAGGATAACATGAGGGGTAGGCATGGGGCTCTCACTGCTGCAATTTATTCTGTATCCCTTCTGTTGCTATCCAAAGAATTTCATTCCTTTTTCTTGAAACTGATAATTAGCTTGAAATATAGTCTGAAAAACATTTCCATGTGTGGAAGGGGTAGAAGGATTTTTAAGAGCTACCTTGGCAGCATTTTTAAGAGCTACCTTGATTCACACCAACAGGACATGCCGTTACCACGGTACCACCTAACCACAGTGACTGACTCGACTGAATGGAACATGCCAGCTATACCCTAATTTCCACAAAGTCAGTGTGCTGGTTTTGTAATGTGAACCACTGAGCACTTCTCAGTGTTGGAAGATAGCCAGGAAAGTAATTTCTTTTAAGACCCAAGGTTGAATTTCAAAAGGGAATTTGAATGTAAAAAGCCAGGCTTTTATTCTCTAAGTCACCCAGATCCTTCAACATTTCAATTTTTAATCATTTTTTGTGCCTGTGTGGCAGTGGATGAAATCACAGAACAAAGGTTTTATTTATCAAAAATGATCTGCAAGCTTAGAAAGCCAGTAGTAACCCTTTTGGTTACACTGTTCCATCCTTTAACCCAAAAAAGATAGTCAACTTTGAACAAATGTATGAGAATATTGCAATACAGCATTACACAGCTGGAAACCACTAGTATTAATTTAATTAACAAAAAATCTATACTTATGAACTGAAGTAAAACAGTATTTAGCATTTAAAAAACCTGTAAGCTATTATCAGAAAGATGAATTACTTGAACTAGGGGAGACTAGAACATACCAACTTAATGAAGTACAGTATAAGTTTCAAAGAAAATAGGCATGCAAGACTTCCAAGCAGGTATGACTTAGAAATGCACCTAAATCATACCTGAGTTCAGCTGCCACAAGCTGTGCTAGCAGATGAAATGAAAACCATCTTAAAGAAGTATGAGATTCAAATCCAACTTTTAATTTGCAAAGTGCCTGTGTTTTATTAGGCCTTTTTACTACAGCCTCATAATTAGGAAAACATGGCTTATATTTTTTTCACTTCCTAAACCATAAAAAGGGGCTTTATTTTTAAAACACTAATTACACGATGGGGAAAAGCCTTTAATTTCTAAGAACACACTCAACTCAGACAAATAATTTTTAAGAAGAGAGTAACAAACTTTCTCTCATGGTACAGAAATTACGTGGATCTGTAAGGAGGTATTATTAAACAAACCCATTTGGTGCTCATGATGTGGAGTTCTCCTATGCTTTGAATTTGTTTCTGCTTCTTGAGTTAGCACTGCTTGAAGCAAATGATGTAGCTTTGTTAAGTGATAAAAACATTTTAGCCTGCTTCTGCTCAAAGTAAAAGAGGGACTTCTAGATATTGTGTCCACTCCAGTTCACATAATGTCCTTAGATATTATACATGTATCTGTTTGTAGCATTTGTGCAAGATGATAAATGACAGAGACTTTCAAAGACAGCCATAGGGACTTCCCATAGTATTACTTTAGAAGTATGTGCTTGATTTCTAATAGACAAAAACCTTATTTTCAGATTAAGGAAGAGTATACACCAAGAAGAAGGATTACATGAACAAAAGTATCTTTCATCAAGTTGGCATCTTTAATTATCAACTTGGATCTCAGTTCTTAATGTAGTTAAAGTAAATAATAATAATAATAATAATAATTACTACTTTGGGTTGTAGTGGCAGCCAAAATGTGCTAAGTACTGTACAAACATAAATGGATACATTTAAATATTAATGGCTCAGATTATTCTCCCCAGATATGTACAAAGAAGGTTCTTCTCACAGACAGATCCACAGCTTTCCCATAAAAAGAAGGTCCAGCTGTCCCTATAGGACAATTTCTCTTCTTTGGACTCGATGCAGTCACTTACCCAAGTCATCCCTGGTTCTAAAAAAAAGGAGTGAAGGAAGGCAGAATAGATGCAGCATCACTCCACTGACCTTGAGAAACTCTAGACCTGAACAGGAATCTTGAAGGTAGGGTCATAAAATCACTGTTTTATAATCTGACATAGAACAATCATGAAAATCTGCAATGGTGAGGCAAATTATAAAGTTAAGATCACAAGTTCAAAAGGAGGGATGCAAAACCTCTGAACAACAAGCTATATTTCCAAATAGGAATGAACTTTCCATGGCTTTTAACACTAATTTGTGTACCAATCTATGGCACCATGAATGTAAGAGATGGGATCAACACATCAGTTCCATCTAGGAGCAACAGTTTTAAAGTTTCTTGAATGAGTGTTGCACACCTGTTATCCTGTTTGTTGACTGATGAACTGATTACTGCATTTTCTGTTTGTATTAAGACTTGAGGCTCATTGCTGGCCATCCCAGCTTTGGATATTCACATACACCATATTTATTCAAATACAAGGTGAAGGGTTCCCCCCCACCACTCCCAATGGCATGGGAAAAAAGCTCCTTATCTTATAATCACATACAAGAAAATCTCACCAAATATACTGTCTATCATTAAGATGCTGCCAAAAGCAGTATGTGCTCAGCAATGAAAACCAACTATGAAGTTGATTAAATGTAGCCAAAACTGAGCACAACTATAAAACATATGGGCTACATTGGGCAAACATGCTGATGCCAGCTTACTACAAGGACAGGTTAATGTAGCCCTCCTGAATAAAATATATGGTGGTGCCCATTACATGCAGTCACATTCAGCACTGACTCTTTTTCAAGTCATGATGAACCACGCTATTGAATACATTTTTACTTCCTCTTCATTCCCACAACTGTGATGTGCCTTTCTTTCCCATTTCCAATGATGTTTGTTTCTTCAGCAGCCTTAAACACCTGGCAAACATAACAAAACAGGTCCTCAAGCAGTTCACCCAGAGTCCCTCTTTTGCTCCCTCTCTCAATAGTGCATATGATTAGTGTAGCCCTGTCCTCCATGAGGTGAAAACGGACCAGGCTGCCCTGCCCCTCATCTGAATACAATTTTTGGGAGCATCCCAGGACTCAAGACAAGAACAAGCAGTTCCAGTCATGAATGGGCAGCTCATTAGCACATGGATCCTTGGAGGGGAGTTGGATCTGGAGTATACACACAGACTGAGCAGTTCTGAGCTGTGGGGTCTCTATGGCTTGCAATGCTGTTGGCTCTGGTGGTGTGGTAAATCACAAATCACAAGCTTTTGGCTCTGGACTAATATCATGCATAGGCAAGGGAAATACTATGACCACTAAGGTGTTTTCCCTTTTCTGGCAAGGGGTAGTACCCTAGTGGAGGTAATGCATAGTTAGTCTCCCACTTCCTCTTCCAGGGGCAAAATCTTGGCTTTATGCCCACTTTATGGAAATGGGAGGTTCCTCCCTAGCTTGTTCCTGCAGCCATATGTCTATGGTAAGCAAAACTTGGGGGCATCCAAACCTCAAGCCTCCTGGCTTGGGCCTGCATGCAGGATGCCCATCAAAGAATTTAGAAGCATCTGAAGTCCCAGGCAGGGGTGGAGGATGTTTGCTGGAAGTAAGGCCCAATTTGGTTCTTGAATGACTCGTGTATTTGGAATTTATTTGGCTGATTTGACTTGGAACACAAAAAGTGTTCCTTAAAAAAAACAAAAAGCAGTTTGTGCTACATATAAGTAAATGTACTTTTAAGCCAATGTGTTGCTTAAAAGTATGTTTATGGAGTACCTGTGCTAAAATTTGCAACAGTTTTAAGTTAAAGTAACATGTATGAATTCTGAATAAATTAAGTGCATGGGTACTAGATGTACATCGCTATAGTCATGTTTAATTTCAAGGTTATTGTTTTCAAATTTACTCCTGACTTCCATGTACACAGGGAGGGCAGGGCCTGACAGGAAGGAGAGGGGGAAGGGGCTGCCAGGGGTAAAAGCTGGGGGGCGGAGGAGAGAAAAAAAGGAGCTACCTGACCCCCAAGATTTATTTTCCCTGCTGTAGTAGTTGAAGGGGGACACATTCAAGGCAAACCTTCAATAATTAGATTTCATCCCTGGGAACTTATAACAAATTTATAAATTTTCCATATATAGAATCTAATTATTGGAGGGTCATCTTATAATCAGTCATCTTCTATTTAAGTAAATGCAGTAGCTTCTTTTCTTTCTTCGATCTTGTCCACCGATCTCACTTCAACTGAATCATTGCTTCTCGAATGGCATCTGTTTTTAAAGCAACAATTATACAGCCTATTGGAATTAGCTTTTTGCAAGTTTGTCTTTTCTCGTCAAACTAGGGAGGTTGATTTCCTTGTTCAGATCCTACCTTTTTGGATTTCCACTGGAGAATCGGTGCCAACACTGAGAGATGAACCTGTCAGTCACTCGTTAGGTCTGTCACAGAAGGTGTAATTTCCAGAATATAGAGCACATGCTACTCCAACCATATTTTCTCACATACATGTACCTTTTGACCCCAAAATCAGCCTGCTAAAATTGGGATATGTGTTTTAAGCAGGGAAGCTGTTTTCTCCACTGGAAAAGGAGCATTACCCTGGTGAAATTGTACATGCCGTGCAACAGAGTAGATGGCTCTCAGTTGTGTCTGCTCAGCAAACTGAAGGGCCAGAGTCCTGTATTAACCCTCTCACAGACCTATGGCCGAGACTGTAGCCTGTGTCTGATGCAGCAAGTAAACTATTTGTAGTATCTTGAGGTTTATGATGCGGAAACAACACTTTATTCATAGGCACTTATGGAAAGAACTACTTATAGTAAAGAGATAACAGTCTTGCTACTGCCTTTTACAAAGCTCTGGGGCCTAACCTTGTATGATACAAAGTAAGTGCTCCTGGAAACAGTGTCCGGGAAGGGTGGCATCACAGGAAAGTGTTCCATATCAGGAAGTTCCCAATGCCACAGCTCTCTGGCACTCTATATTTCTAGGAGGCCTTATTCTATATAGCACAGTTGGTCATGACTCTGCAAAAATATTTTTTTCTAAATTCTGCCTTCCAAAAACAAGGTACATGTTTTATTTGGGGCATGTTGTACGTGAGAAAATACAGAAAAACTATACTTACACATAAACAGTTCTGAGGGCATCTTTACCCATGCTCTGGGCTGGGGGGGGAGGGCACATTACTTAGAGCAGTTCAAAGGGCTGCTTTAATTAAAGCACCTGCAGTATCATGTGTATTCAGCATCCCACACTTCAAAATGGAGGTGGGTGGGGGTGCTTTAACCAAAGCTCATTTGATGAGCTTTAGTTAAAAAGCACCCACCGCCATTTTGAAGTGGGGGGATGCTGAATACATGCAATGCAGAAGCTGCTGGAGTGTGCTAATTACCATGCTCCAGGAGACTCAATCAAGTTTGCTCTGATGTTTGCTAATTAGCATGCATCAGATCAGATGTCCAGCACATGTATAGGTGCCCTGAGGTTCTGAACTCTAAAGAAAAGACTAATATAGTCTAGAGGTTGGGAAGTGCCCCAGATATTCCAGTTCCTAACCAAGGCATCCACCTCATTCACATCGATACCCAAAAACATTGCAATAGTTGTTTCTATGTCTTGGATGCTTCTATCTTAGAATAACAGAATGATAGAGAAGTAGGGCTGGAAAGGATCTCTGGAAGTCACCTAGTTCAATCCCCTGCAGAGACAGGATCACCCCTATCCAAACCATCCTATGCAAATCTTCATCTAACCTATTAGTAAAACTACACATTCAACTCTGACACACAACCACAAGGCATAACACCCAAATCTGTCACTGGTAAAGCAGGAGAACAATGGTGGCTAATTGTCCTGCTGCTGCAAGGGCTGTTAAAATATGTTTGAAAGTTCCAAGGAAAAGGGCACCCCTTGCCTGATATATAAGGTGGCTATCTCTCTCCCTACCACCCCACAGTCCTCCCCAGTCTGTTTCAAATTGACTACAGGGCAAAATTCCTTTCTGACCCCAAATACGGTGATTGGTCTGACTTGAGCAGAGAGGGAAGAAAACAGCCAGAAACCTTCAGAATCCCAGCAGCAGCACTGGCAAGCACCAATCCAAATCCCCACCTTTAGCTGCAGTCAACACCTAATACTTCTGAGGGAGGCAATCTTCTCTGCACTTTCTGAAAAAGGCAGAGGAAAAATTTCCTACCCAGCCCCATGTGGCAACCAAAAAAGCCCCAAAGCATGGGAAATACTTATAGCAGAGCATAGACATAACTACTTCTAGACCAGGGGCGGGCAATTATTTTGGGCAGAGGGCCGCTTACCCAGTTTTGACAGTCTGTCTAGGGCCACATGGTTAGCCCTGCCCTTTGACAGGTGCCCCGCCCCCTGGTCACCATCTTGGAACCAGTGTCCCAGGGCCAGCACTGGTGGGGCCCAAAGCAGGACGCAGGCTGGCAGGGGTCTGTGGAGCCGGGCTGGGCTGCATCAGCAGGGAGGGGGGGGCTGGTTTGGCTCCACAGAGTGCCTGCTAGCTGGGACCCCACACTCCTGCCACCCTGCTCTAGGCCCCACTGGCACTGGCCCCAGGAAACCGGTGTGGGCCTCATTCTCCTGCTAGCTCCTGCACAAACTCACGCATAGTAACCCCCAGCCCTGCAGCACAGGTGGGGGGCAGCACACAGCCTCGCCACCCTGCTCACCGGCAGGGAAGAAAAGTGGCCTCTCGCCTGCCCCATGGCTGGCGCTCCCTGCTTCAAGTGCTCACAGCTCAGGCAGGGCTCTCTGGAGCAGGCACAGGCAGCCCCATGTGGTCTGCAAGTGGTTACAGCACAGGGCACTGGCCATGGGGTGAGCGAGGGACCACTTTTCCTCACACTCAGCACCAGCTTGTAACCCACCCTGCTGGACCCTGTGCCGGCTCCGGGCTTGCCCATTGGTGGCAGCAGCTGCAGCCCCCCTCACATGCCTTGCCAGGCAGTGTTGGCTTCTGCTGCTCGCCCGGAGCTCACGCACTGGGCAGCCCAGAGGTGACAGTGGCAAACACTGCTTAGCATGGCAAGTGTGTCCGGGGGGGGGGGGGGGGGGGCAGCTGTTGTCGCCATGCGCAGCCCTGACGGGTGAACCCAGAGCCAGCGCGGTGCCCAGACTGGCAGTGGGGCCAGGTTATAAGGTGGTGCTGAGCGTGGGGGAGGGGGGATAAGCAGCCCCTTCCTGCCCCATGCCTGATGCCCTACACTGCAGCTGCTCGCAGCCTGCCTAGGGCTGCCTGTGCCTGATCTGGACAGCCGGGACAGCTCCAGTAAGACGGGGGGAGAAGGGCAGGAGGGGACCCTGGGCAGGGAAGGAGCAGGGGGTGGAAAAGCAGCTCCTCTTCCACTCTGTGGCTGGCGCCTCATGCTGCACCCACTTGCAGTCCACATGGGACTGCCTGTGCCTGCTCTGGACAGCCCCACATAGGCTGTGAGTGGCTGCAGCAGGGAGCACCAGACATAGGGAAGGCGAGGGGCCACTTTCCTTCACACCGGGAAGGAGCAGGAAAGGAGCCCAGGGAAAAGCTGAACGCGGGGGGGGGAAGCGGCCCCTCACCCGCCCCATGGCCAGTGCTCCCCACTGCACTCACTCACAGCCCATGTGGAGCTGTCCAGAGCAGGCACAGGCAGCCTCACGTGGGCTGCAAGCAGCTGCAGTGTGGGGCACCACCCACGGGGTGAAGGAGGGGCTGCTTTTCCCCTTCTGCGCTCAGCTTCCCACTCCCTGCTCCTTCCCTGCCCAGGGTCCCCCCCTGCCTTTCTCCCCCCATCTTACCTGAGGTTCCAGCGCAGTTCAGCCATGTGTTCTCAGGCCAGAAGCCCTGGCTGGGGCTTCAGGCTGGCGGGGTGGGGGTGGGGGTGGGGGAGACCTGGGCCAGGTGGGCCCTGCTGTTGTGCGAGCCCGCTGGGCTTCCCCTGGGTCATAGTGTCATTTTTGACAGGAAGTAAAGGCAGATAAATATTAATTTTCCCCTTTTTTTAGGGGCCCCGTGGACCAGATCCAGCCTGCAGACCATATTTTGCCCACTCGTGTTCTGGACTATCCCTGACCAATGCTTGTCCAACCTCTTCTTAAACACCTTCAATAATGGAGATTCCAGAACTTCCTGAGGTAATATATGCAAAGAACCAAAAAAGGGAGGTATAAAATTAAATAGCATATCTTCTGTTTGATGAAAGAGCCCTTTTAATGTATGTTTCTGGCCTTGGAAGAGAGACAACAAGGCCTAAAGGTTTATCTGTGGCAATATGATTCCATAGGCAGTCTTCAAATCAAGGGAAGCCACGAAGCTACCCAGCTCAACTACTGCAATATATCTCAATGTCCCCACATCGAAGCGATAGCCAATAATAGAACTCTTCATCCATTTCAGGTTAAAAAACTGAAATTTGTAGACAACTCTGGGATTGTGATGAGAAAGTGTTGCATTCCCTTTTAAAGCATCCTTATCAAGGCCTCTTTTGTTTTCCTAACTTGTAACTGGATGCATCTACATGTCCAATTAATGTGTCTGAATTTTCTATGCAGATGCTCCCTGGCACACATCTACAGATGCACCCCCATTAGGAGCAAATTGAGCCCAAAAGGAACAGCCCAGCCCAGTTCATGCCCTGCACTGCCGTCCTGCACTGCCCCCCTGCAGCAGCCAGGGGGTCCTCCAGGCTTCCCCTGGGTGCCAGTACTGGGTTGGAATGGGGTATGGGGGCTTATCCTTGAGCTCCAGAGGGCAGAGGGATCTGTCGTGCTCAGTGGGCAGTTCCATCCTAGCTAGGGGGAGATCAGGCTAGCCCCTAGCAGAGGTTGCTGGACGGGTCCCAATCTCCACGTGGCTGGGAGAGCTGTCCTGCCTGCCAGACAGCTGCTTCCCTACCCTGGGACAGCATTCCCTGCCACCTGTGGCCCTCTGCTGCCTAGGATGACTGGGAGCAATTTGCTTCTGGTCAGTGTCTACATATGCAGTATAGCTCATTAGACTAATATACTTTGTGGTAATTGCTGTGCACATGTAGATGGTGATCCTAGAATAATCTAATGTGCAGTAAAGTCTCATGTAGATACACCCATTGAGTGCCAGATGATGAATAGTTATCTTTTGCTTCTTTGATTTGAAAAATTAAGATATGGAATAAAGTGTCTTCCAGGAAGAAAATACGTATATTCCATACTGTCCTTGAGAAGAGGGAGGAAATATGTGCTAGAAACAACCTAAGGTATACATGCAAGGTGGAGCTGTGCTGACACATTCTGCATTTGTTCCAAAACTGAGAACAGTATAGCTTCTGAAAAGCAGAACTTAGTACCCTGTGTGCTGTGCCCCACCAACTCACCTACACTGCTTCTAGTTCAGGAGCTACCACTGCAAAGTTAGTATACCATACTGCTACCCTGAGCCAAACAGATGCACCCACAAATAGTGGTCACCTGTGAATCTTTTCTACTTGGCCAAAGTGGCAGATTCCTTCCTCCCCACATTCAACCCCATTCAGAGAATGAGCAGGTCACCTGACACCAAAACCAAAATAGTTTTCTTTACCTGGACTGGTTATACCGGAGAACATGCCTGAAGTCTAAAGTGGGAAGGGGATTTTGGAATCTGTATTGGTTTGAGGGCTAAGCAATGAAAACTACTGTGGACTAGTTCCTGTGAAAGGACTAATAAGGGCACTTGTTTTCAATCACAGATGCTCTTTGCTCAGCCCTATTCTAAAGTGCTGTATTTAGTATTTCCCCAATCAATATTTTGTCTTTAAGAGGCACAGCTATTAGAAGCTGTTTAGCTGGAGAGCTGGAATGCTAGGCCCAGAGCCAGACAGCCCTCTTTCACTGTTATTAAAGAGAAGGGAGAACAGAGACCAAAGCCAGGGAAGCAGCCCAGCCAAATTCATCTTCTTCTTGATGTTGTCAGGACCTTCGGGAAACATTTTTCCAGGTCTGAAATACACAACTCCAAGACTTTCACCAAAACAAAGATGACTACAACATCATAAAACCTCATAAAAATGCCACTGATATGGTTACTGGGTTCTTAAATACAACTTTATTCACACTGTAATTGATTAATGCTTCCATTATTGGGAGTCACAGCATTTTTTCAAGAGTTTATACACTGCGACCGTATGTTGAAAATGCCAACATTTTCCAAGTTAGGATGGAGGAAGAAATAACTCCTTTTTTTTCTTGTCGGGAATATATACATATAAACCTCCAACCATATCTTTATGTTTTTTTCAGCTAATGACTGATCAGTAATTCCAAGCTGCAAGACTCTTGCAACATCACTGAACATCAAGGAAAAATCTGACCAACCATAAGTCACAGATACACTGGGATCTGCAAGTCTTGTGAGGACTCTTAGGAGACAGAGAACAGGTTGCCTTAATCATCAACAACCTTTAGGCATTTTTATAGAGGCAAGTTAAAGGAATAAGAAGCATGCTCCCATGGCTTTTCTGTGGGACTGAAAGAAAACAATTCCTTTGATGACCTGTGTTCTGCTGCTCTGGTGAAAAAGCTAGGAAGTGCTGTCCCTTTGTTCCATGCCATTCTTATTGTGCATTAGTTGATGGGGATCTTGGGAAATTCATAGTTTCATAGTTCCTAGGGTCGGAAGGGACCTGAGTAGATTATCTAGTCCGACCCCCTGCCATGGCAGGAAGGAGTACTGGGGGTCAAATGACCCCAGCAAGGTGTTCATCTAGCCTCTTCTTAAAAACTCCCAGGGTAGGAGCCAGCACCACTTCTCTTGGAAGTTGGTTCCAGATCCTAGCCGCCCTGACTGTGAAGTAGCGCCTCCTGATATTCAGCCTAAATGTACCCTCCAACAAATTCCCCACCCACAAAACTTGTTTTTTGTTTGCTCCTTCTTTTATTGAATAGAAGATACTGAATCTCATTTCAACTCCTGCAAACTAAATATACAGAAAGACTACATTAAGATATACTTTGATGTCTCAGTACAAGGATATCAAAGAAATTATGAGCAGTCCCAACAAAAAATGAAAAAGCCTTCTGTATTCAACACTCAAAGGAAACATGCTACCTGACCCTTAAAGATGAACAAGCTTAACTTTCTAAATCACTAGCAATTCAGATTCTTAAGATACCTTCTTACAGGACTTATCACTTTATTTCCAAAGTACAGTCAGTGACTGGACCTGCAGCATCTGTTTTCTTCCCTAATGTGCAACTCTCTTTGCTCAGATGATCAAATATATATTACTCAGGTTTGGCATCATGATCATCGTACTATTTATCAAATACATCCTACCGAATTTACATTATGCCAGTCCCCTAACTTTAACTTTAGGGCATGACTTCTTGTTTTTAAAATACTGCCAACTACCATTTTAAGCAGCCTGTTAGTAAGAGCTCTTTTACAGATACTGTATTTTTTCCAGATGCTTCTCTTCCTAACAAATCTTAAAATACTTACTGAAAAAAACCAAACAAAAGAAACAAATGTTTCTTCTTTACTTGTAGAATAACAAATGTGTTGTAGCTAAAACTTTCTGAAAAACATCAATCTGGAAATCAGAATTCTCTCATATTTTTGGAACTGCCATTGTTACAAGTTGCACCTAAAAATACTGAAACTGAAACAGGGTAGAGGAAAAAAAGATTCTCTCTCTTTCCTCCTCTCTCTCTTTTCAGTTGCTTACTTTGCTTTGGGCATTTGACACTACTTTGGTTTACCTTCATGGTTTTAGTATTTTACCTTGCGTCTCATGCACTAGCTTAACAGAACTAATTTCATGCGTTATTCTTAGAGGAGCTTGGATGCAAACTATTCTCCAGGCCTTTTAAGTGATAGTTTACCATAAAAAGCAGCACTGAAGTTTAAACTGAACAGGTATCAGCCAGTTGTATGTAAGAAAAACAGAAACAGGGAAGAGAGAGGTGAAAGCTTTAACAGATTTGCCTTTGCTATCTGGTCCACCAAAAGGGCCTTTCTGTGCATTATAGGGGAAGTAGAAAATAATCAGGTTTTTTTGGTGCTAGGACATTCTCCAAGGACCCTCCCACCCCACCCCACCCCAAACAGGTCATATGATTCCAAAATATCATGTTTTACTTTTTTTCCATTGAAAAATAAAGATAAACGTGCCTTTTAAATACCTGATACCATCAGAGTAGCCTTTTAGTTTGTTGCTTATCACTTCTTTTTGTACTACTATGGTATATTTCTCTTGAAAGAGACCCCCAGTATTTTTGTTAGAAGAAAGTTAAATAGGATACCTAGCCATGCCAAATGGGAATTTAACAGTTCCCCCATCATTTATTTTTCATCTTGAGTCAAAACTAGGTGTTTCTGTTGTTGCAAATTGTAATTCTCCAATCCTGTTGGCCAACAACGTATGCACTGCTGATCTGACTGATTATTTGTTTAGTAGCACTCGGTACACTGAACAGGGTAAGTTTGTTCTGCTGAAGACTTTATTACCCATCTACCACAAGGCACGGCTGTGGTATAATTCATTCTATTTACCCTAAAATAATACCACTACCACAATCACTTCTCATGGGTATGAAATGCTATGCAGAAAAAAAAATCTGACACTTTATCTTTCAACGTCTTTTGAAATGACACTAGGAAAAATATGTAGATACAGCCCTTTCATCTGTAATAATGCAACAAAACTAATATTTCTTCCCTGAACATACAGTACCAAGGAGACATTCCAGCATTTGGAATGCATTTATTTCTCCACTACAATTAACCAGCTGATTTAACTGCCTTCATCATTTTAAGCTCTTTATTTTACAGACCTGTTTTCACAGTTCTGATTTAAGGGGCTTTTCCCTCCATCAGGCTAAAACTCTAGACTTAGTGTTTATTTATTTTTCGTTATTAATCTCATTTTAACTGATTTGTCATTATGTAAAAAGAAGCCACCTATCAGTAATCTCTACAGTAGAATTTACATTCTGATACACAGTGGAGTACTGAATGTTTAGCAGATGTTATACAGAGATAGACAGATAGATAGACAGACAGATAAACAGACAGATAGACAGAACTGGGAGGTGAGGGAGGGGTTGGCTGGCCTGAATTTCTTTGACTTCAGAAAACACAGGTTAGAATGAAACATGCCTTTTAAAAGTGCATAGTTGCTCCTTCCTTACCATAATTTAGACAAAACCAAACTGCTGGCATGTGGGAAGCTAGGCATGGTATATCAATATTTATGCTGTTTGGAATTTATGAACACAGCAAACCCCTATGCAAATGTTTCAGCTACATAAAGGAAACAGTGTTCTGCACAGATCATCCTTCAAGTCATATGTTCTCAAATAAGGATTTTCAGAATATACTGGCATTCTTTTTGGAATGCTACTGTTTAGAAGCCTGAGTATTCATTTTAAAACACTGTTTTCATGATAATGCAAACTATTTACTGTATGCCCAAACTGTAAATAAATTAAAAAGGACCCACATGCAATTGGTTGGTAAGGCCACAAGCATCCGTTCCATCTTTCTACATGAACAATCCGTTTCTGTTCAACAGCTTCCTCAGATGAGACACAGAAGTAAGTAACACATTTTGACCTAATTATATGCTTTTCTGTGCATTCATAAGCAATAAACTTAAGAATAAGTTTTCCTACCAATCCTGAAGAGTTCTGCATGGCCAATTTTCAGGTCTGTCAAGTGAAGCCAAAAGTAATATTCCAGTGTCATGTTTATAGCCATCTGTGTGGATGCAAAATCAAGTTTGGACAGCTTTGATCTTGATAAGGTGCAGATATTTTGATGTGAAGGATGACTACTTTGGTTTGGAAATATAAATGGATTAAAATTCTTCACAAGCTGCGAAGAAATGGGCAAAAGGTGTAGTTTCCCTTTCAAATTATGTTTCTAAAATACCGTAGGAGATGAATTAAAACAATGCTAGCCATCTTTGGAAAGAAATCATGCCTGCCAGCATTCTTTCTTATGAAATGAAAGGTAAACAACATTTCCCTAATAAATATACTGCAATAAGTTGTATTTTATTAGAAAGCAGCTCTGTTGGAGAAAAAAAATTAAGAGTGCTTATTTCATATAATCAAAGGAAAAACTGAATTCAAATTCAACAGAACTCCATAACGAGGTATTTTCTGCCAACTTTGCAAATCTGAGATAAAGATTTTCTTGCTGCCTTAGACTTCCAGTTTTACAATCTTAATAGCAATCAGGATCGCCTGATGACTCAATGGTCAAGTCATACCCCAAGGCATAAAGCCTCTCAGACTGGTTTACATGGCAAAAAGACTGAGGGAAATCCAGATTTTGCTGAAGTCAATGGCAAAATGTTGATTCCAATGGACCCAGGATTATATCCTGTAAAATCTAGGTGGAGGAATGGCCTTTGTCTCATAAAAGAAGTAAGAATGCAAACTATATCATCAATTCAAAAGGTGCGACACAAACACTAATTCAAAATAGAGAGGTATGTGTTATATCAATGATGGTGTGCAGGGAGGGAGCCCAGCACTTTTAACTCATTGGAGAAAGAAGCATAACAGCTGATCTTACCACCACTTTTAAGGCAGTCTGATACCTGGTGATAGCTCTGGGGAGTTATGGGTCTCCTGATATTGGTCTTAATTTGAGTTAAAAAGACAACAAGGGTTTGGATCTCTTCATAATGAACTCTGACACTGGCCACTTGCTAATTAGAACCTTTCCTGCTGCCAAATTATTAAAATTTAAACAATTAAAAATACAAAATAAAACTACCATCTCAGAAGAATAACCTAATTTTTTCTCCTCAGGGTCTTCAGTTTCATGACAGATATGGGGAATTCTTATTGTAAAAGTTTGTCACACTGAAGTCTGTGAAAATACTGGTAATTCATAGCTTAACTATTTCTAAATTCGACATGAATCCAATGTGCCTGGAAGGAAAAACGAGCCCTACTCCTGTTATCATGGGATTCCTACAGTTTGGTAGAGGTGTAATTTTAATTGAAAAACATCATTTTCCATAATATCACTTGTGCAAACAGGTTAGATTTGAACGTACTGGCCAAAAGTTTCTGTAGCTATTGTAGATTTAATTCAGTCTTTGATGGGTAGGGACTTGAGTCTGTGGCTCTAGCTGTACAAATTGAGAAGTGACCCACTTTGCCATTTCCTTCTAAGAAACATTTCACTGCTACGGACATATTTCACCACTATGTACTGGGTTCCGTGACACTTCTCTACTCTCCCCACTGCAAAGTTGATAACCAGGGAGATCTTTTATCCCTATTTTTTCCATTTCAACACTGAGCTTTTTCTCTATTCTTTATTTGTATAAAAACATTTTGATACAGTACATGACTTCAAACACACAGTATCAGGTGGTGTGAGACTGTCTAGAGACTACAGAATGGCAAGTAATGCAGAGCTTTGGGCTCTGTTTCAAATTTATCATCTAGAGGCACAATCTCAATTGGCTGATTACCATTATCCATTTTTTAATAACTAAATATGTCCATGTGAAAAACAGCATAACATATACACAAAGCTTCTCTTCTTCTCCCTCCCCAATTTTTACTTTGTTTATTGAGATCTCCCCCTTATATTTAATGTACAAAGAAAAGTTATTTTGCACTGCCACCACTGCAGGAGCTTTTTAAATGATTCAAGGAAGTATAGCTTTCATTTAGGTTTGTGCCCTCCAGTCTGTTTATACTGGTCGATACACTTGTCTGAAAAATATAATGGATTAGCACATCATTCAACAAACTAGTCAGAAGGCAAGCTCAAGGCGACAGAGACCAAAAAGTAAATTACAGTCAGTAGTAGGGATAGGCCATGCCTTGAGCTAGGAAACATCATATCAGTACAAAACCTGTATTCTGCGAGACTGTTACTTGAACTGAAAGGGATGAAAAATTTACACTGAAATATAATAAAACAATCAGCTCTATGAATTCATATGGAGCTATAAATTGTACAGTTTATGACAGCTAATGCAAGAAACTGATTTTCACAACAACTATACATTATAACCTTAACTTCCACCGACAACAGACATTAAAGTTGTTTTGTTTCATTTAAAAGGACCATTTTTATAACTGCGCACAATGTATATCAGCATATTTAGTACACATGGCACTCAAATATGTGCTAAATGCTAATGTGCTAGAAAACTGTACTGTATAAAAGCAGTAAAATAAGCTTTACAGAGGTAAAACAAATATATCAGAGATATACTAGTCTCAAAAGACGGAAGGTCACATCACCTAAATAACACTTGAAGTGAACTTCAGCAGCTGTATTTTTAGCATACGTGTAACTATTAAACTCCTTACGAGTGCTCATTGATTAAAAAAAAAAAAAATCACCAGGAATTGATCAGAAAACCCAGTATGAATCCTTTCATCTTTACTTTTGTTTAAAAACACTCTTTTCCTCTTTATTTGCTGCAGATGCCTTAGTGCTCTAATATCTGGATCCATTTTCATTTACAAAGAGAAAAGAGCACTAATGGTGTCATAGGAGACCAAGGACCTTGTAAAATTGCTTCAGCCCTTCAGATAATTAACATATTGGGCCAAATTCATCACTGGCTGTGCTTTTTTAGCTTTAATGGAGTTATACATCAAAAATGATTTGGTTTGGCTTATTATAAAATACAGACCATATCATGTCATCATGTAGTAAAACCTTAGGAGCGGGTAAAAGTACTCAGCTAACTTTGCGGGTTTTATCATTTGAGTTTCTCCCAAATACTCCCATGGGGTAGAGTCTGTGAAGATTGTTGCAATGTTGCCTTTGAATTTACTAAATGTGTGGGGGAAAGAAAAGTTCCACTCCTAGCAGAATCTGAACCCAGCTTTCCCCTGGCACCATGCTCCCATCGGTATCACTTGACCACCTCTTCTGACATTTCTATTACAGCTTATGTCTAACACTTGACCGCCGTGATTGGTCAAGACAGCATTAATGCTTGAAGTTGTCTCTTCTCACAAGTCTCTTAGTTTCCTTTGTTAGTGTGGTACTGAAAAGCCATTGGCTTTTGGACCTCTACTTCCTCATATCACCACAGGGAAGTGACTTGAAATACTTACTTAAGGATTCTAGGAAAAGGGATTTCCATGAATCTTTTAATTCATTCTTGTTCCTCATTGTAGAGCAAAGGGAGAAAATGGAAGATCAATGGATATTTTCTGTAATTGATAGCCTAGTTAATCAGGTCACTTCTTCGCAGAATCTGAGTTAAGTCTATAACATAAGTGGGGGGGTTTTGGGGGGGGAGGGGCGGTGCTCTGTTGATAGAATCAGAAGCAGTCAGTTTGACCAACTTATGTCAGTGTCCTAGAAAGAATATTGGTAAATCTGTCCTGTTATATTATCATCCAGTGTTATTTTCTATGGTCATGGAAGTAAGGGGGATACTTCTTATCTTAGTCTGTCCTTCAGACTTACGTTGGCAAAGATCAGTGTAAAAAACTGGGCCTTCTCTTGGGAGATATTTTCTCCCTGTGGGAAGGGTGAAAATGTCATAGGCATCTTCCCTTCATATGCTTTCCTTCAGAAATAAATCTTGAATCTGACTTCATAAACAATTATCAAAACAGCCACTATTGATAATATAATTGATACAGTACAGTACAGCAATCCCTAATCTAACCTTAATCTCCTTAATGGACCCTTAGAACACAAGAAGTGCCATGCTGGGTCAGACAAATGGTCCATCGAGTATCCTGCATCCAACAGTGGCAGAAGCGGATGATATAACGGGAAAGCACTGAAGTATATAGCTGTAGAGTGATCCTGGCATCCACCATTTATTGGTTTAGAGATGCCAAAGGAAGCATCTCCAACCACTGTCTAACTGAGTCCTCTTAAAGGCACAACATTCTGACTGCATGGGCTGTACTGGGATATAACCTCTTTCACTGACGGATTTGGTGCCCAAATCAGTACTTTTATTTCTTTCAGTCTGCCTAAGATATCAGCAACTTGAATTTCATAGATTTCATAGACATTAGGGCTGGAAGGGACCTCGGGAGATCATCGAGTCCAGCCCCCTGCGCAAAGGGCAGGAAGTCAGCTGGGGTCATAGGATCCCAGCGAGATAAGCATCCAATTTACTCTTGAAGGTGTTCAATGTAGGTGCTTGAACCACCTCCGCTGGCAGACTGTTCCAGACCTTGGGGGCTCGGACAGTAAAGAAATTCTTTCTTATGTCCAGCCTGAAAGAGTCTTGCAGGAGTTTGTGACTGTTCGACCTAGT
This sequence comes from Crocodylus siamensis, assembly GCF_052110815.1. Classification (NCBI taxonomy): domain Eukaryota; kingdom Metazoa; phylum Chordata; order Crocodylia; family Crocodylidae; genus Crocodylus; species Crocodylus siamensis. Next base: position 247,406,071 of record NC_143396.1, on the reverse strand, counting down.
CAGAATTGTTGCTGATGTGCCTGCAAAGCACAACAGGAGTGTGATAGGACTGCTCCTCTGTGGCTCTTTTCCATTTCTGAATGATCCAATGTTGTCAGATAATAATTGTGAGCAATATCCTGTCTGAAGGCACACTTGTGATGGGTTCCACATGGCTGCATCTTGTCTTCCTTTCTGTTACCCGAGGTCATTAAAAGGGTTAGTGAGGAAATGCTCAGCTGCAGAGGTGTAATGAAACAGCCAGGCATTTGGGGCAGATGCAACACATGGAGGCAGCAGCGACTTCTAGCTGCCACCATGCCACCAATGCAGTTGTCGCAACAGTTGCTTTTTTTTCTGCTGTCTCTCATCCTCAAAGTTGGCACCTGGCGCAACTGCCCCAGTTGCCCCACCCTAGTTATGCTACTGCTCAGCAATTTGTAGATGGTACCTATATGTATGTCTCTTTCTACTGTTTGGTTGGTACAACCAAACATTTGCCTAATGCATGGCTAATTTTGGGACTCCTTGATGCTACTGTAATGCAGGTAGTATGTAAATTAGGGCTGTAAATTAATCACGATTAACGCCCACAATTAATACACTGATTTGATTTTACATTAATTTTTTTAACGTGTGTTAATCGCTGCTGGTGATGGGGGGAAAGCGGCCCCTCTTCCCTTGCTGCTGCATGCTTACCTGTGTGCTGGGGAAAAGTGGCCCCCCTCACTGCTGCCTGGCCACACACACACACACACACACACCAACCAGGCAGAAACAGGCACATACACACGCCAGCCAGGCAGGGTCCTGGGAGCAGACTCAGCAGCTAGATGCAGGTAAGTATATGGGGCGGACAGGGATTGGAGAGCCAGGTCTTGGGGACTGTCTAGGCTTGTGTATGTGTGTGTACATCCAAAAATATTTATAATAAATTGGGATTGTATTATTGTTTAACTGCACAAATTTTGATGAATTGCAACTATTTTTTTTAAATCTTGTGGTTAATTATAATTTTTTTAATCGTTCAACAGCCCTAATGTAAATGTATAATAACAGCAACAACAAAGACAGAAATGATGCTGTAAGGTTTAGCAAAACAAGCAAAGGATGTAGACATATGTGGACACTTGATCAAATTAAAATGAGTTAAGGGGAAGTGGGATACCAGGGAAGCAGACTTATCATGGAGCACCTAACACAAGGTAACTGCTCAAGTGCCTGCAATCACCTTACAGTATATGAAAGTTTCAATGGGGGCAATTTAGCCTTCTTTCATTTAGGATCCATTATCCATAACTAATGGATATGGTGAAGATTATATCCATTTCTTTGCTTTTTGTTACTCAAGTTTGTAGTGCACTATGGTGAAATGTTGGCGCCCTTTTCTTTTGGGTGTCAGCCTAGCTACCATTATTCAGGCCTTTCTCATCTAGAGTTGACTTCTGCAATGTGCTCTACATTTTAAACCCATTCACAAACTAACTTTGGTGAAGAATGTTAATTGATTCTTAAGTTGTGAACATGCTGGACTGGGGTGCATTTTCCTCTTCTGGTTGTCAGGGAGTGATTGGGTGAAATTTTAGGGTGAGACAGTTTTGGCTAATAAAACCCTACTTATCATGGATTATGCTTATTATAATTATCCTCTATCTATGCATACTTTCTCATCTTCCATCTGAAGATATGTTGAAGCTTTGCTACTTTTAGAAAAAGGGGATTGCCAGAAGGACTTCCTGTGAATGAAGGGAGCCCCTTTTTTAAAATGCTGTTCTCTGTTGCACTTAATTTAAAAATGTACCAGTAAATCGACCTGTGAGGCACACAGGAAAATCAACCTATTTTTCCCTAGTAGCTGTAAAGAGGAGTATCACAAGCAGGCTATTGTTTAGTGTCAATTATTATTTTTTATTTTGGTTTGAGTACTCATTTAATTGTTTTCTGTTTGTATTTTAAATATGCGCCAAGGTTCTACACAGTGATGATGACATTTGCCAACCTTGCTATTTTTGAGATACCCAGTTCTCTCTCATGTGCCCAGACACTTCAAATCATAAGTACAAAAGCAATGCCAATCCAAAGTTGTCATCGGCGGCTGCTTTCAGACACAACAGGGTATGGGAGGTAGATAAAACCTTTTAGTTTTGGGATCAGATCCTAATCAATCTCTAATGCGCCAAACAGGATTTAGGTGGAATTTGGAAGCCAAGTCACAAAATAATCCAAATCAACCCCACTCAGTGGCTACAAATCTGCTTAGGCACCTAGATATATTAGTTGCCTCTATTTTGGCCTGGAAAGATCACTTTGTGCTTAGATTTGGGCTGCTGTTCAATCTCGGATGCCATCTAGATCAGTCACCTAAGTGTCTCACCCATCTCCCCCAAGCTCTGTTGTGATCCCCATTGGTTTGAGAAGCAAATAAACTATATTTATTTCCAGAAACAAGGCTATGAAAAAATATGATATTTTGACCACATTAAACATTACTGATGTTATTTTCTTTGAGCAGCTGTAGTTCTCCCACCTTCAGAAGCACAGATTTTGATTTATTGATGGAGTAGCTTTTGCATGAAAGAGATGCTGTTTGCTTTCCTTATAGACATCCAACCAAATTTTGGCCAAGTTATATGCCTCTGAAAAACTGCTTTCTGACATTCTGTAAGGATTTTAATTTTAGCAGCTAAAAATCTGTTCCAACCTCAATGAGCATTCTCTAATCTTTCAGAGCCTTTTATCCTAGCCAGACTCCACATCTATCTTTCCAAAAGGCACCTAAGCATTTCCTAGATTAGGACTGTCCAAATTTTGAGTGGCCAATGGCTACAGGTCCCCCGCCACATGCTGGGTGAGCCACATGTCATATGGGCCCTGCCCCCTGCCAAGCAACATGGACTGTGCCGCCCTGCCCCAAGAAGAAGCTGGAGGAGGGAGGAGCAGCCTAGAAACTTTGGCGGCAGCAGGAGAGTGATGGCAGGAGCAGCGCCTGGATCGAGAGTCTGGAGCATCACAGGTTTACTTCTTGGGGGCCACATGTGGCCTGCAGGCAGCTAGTTGGACAGCTCCATTCAAGATGCTGCCCAGGCTGCCCATTTGCTATTCTTATAGAACAACTAAGCATGATACTGTCCCGCACAATTCCTACGTGTGACAGACCACATGTGCCATACTCACAGAACTCAGTTGATCATGCTATAGAGTTGATGCTGGACTTCCCTTGTGATAACTTCCCCCAACTGCTTCAGGACAGAGGGCTAAGAAGCAGGCACAGGACATGAGAATAAAGAACCTTTGTCTTCCATACAAACTCAGTTTGGCCCCTTTCTGTGTATTTGTATTCCACATATCCATAAGCAAAGATATATATGTAGATATCCACACATATACACCATTTTGCAGAAGCATCAGTTTTCTCAATGTAATAATAACCGAATTTATACAGCACTTTGACCTTTATCATAATTCTAGGGTTGTATGACATAATTAACAAACAAGCTTAAAAAGGTTAAAAGCACCCCCTTAGCAATTAGCAATCGAATTATTCTTTGCTTATTTACTTTTAGTATTTTATCAAAGGGCAATATGTTTATTTGGTAAACTTTGAAAGATGAAAAATAGCTATCCATTATAAAGTATGAATCTAGCCTATGGACTCTAATAATCTAGTCTCATTAAAAGTTAAAACCATATCTGCTTAGCATTAGTACTGAATAAAAGGGTAAAAATGAGGTGGCTATAAGAACTATAGCTATTGTCATCACTGACCTATAAATACGTCCTCTTCAAATTGATATACAGCAATTCATTATCCATGTTTTGATATAATTGCTATTACAGAAAGTCCTCTGCTTCCAAGTGTTAATACAACTGCAGTTCATATTTCAGATAATCTGCCAAAAAGGAAAACTAATTTCAAAATATTTGATCATAAAAGTTGTCCTCAGCTTTTACACAGATAATTTAGTCAAATAATATCAGATAATCTTAAAGCAGATTTCGCAGGAAATTGCTAGGGACTCCATCTAAGCAGCATCCATTTGCACTTATATAAATGCACTGAATGTGTAGGAAGACTTTGACAGCTTGCCATATGTGATTTCATTCCGTAGCCTACCTACTTTACCATCAAAAGTTATATCCTTTGAAGCATTGCCAGAATTACTTTAGCCCAGTAGATATGCTAGATGTGCCCTTTAAAAGCCATATCATTTCCTTTCTACTCTGACTGGTTCAATGTAGCATCTGCTCAACTAAATTCCTTTGAAGGTTAAAACCAAAAAAACCCTGTACTACAGCTTACTAAAATGTCCAGTGTTGAATGAAGAACATAAATGTGAGAGACTAAATATGGGTTAAATGAGACCACAAAAGAGGGATTGAAAATTATCAAGCATCATGGAAATATTATAATTATACATGGAGGAAATAGGTATTTGAATTTCAGGATAGGCAGGCATTTTATTTAAAATAATAATAATCCCTAAATTTTATACTTCCATTCCATCATGTTGATTGTTTATATGCAAATTCTTATACGGTTGTGCCTTGTATGCTGATGCCATAATGAGACACATTATACATTAACAACTTGATTCAGAATAGTAAATATATAGAGAGAACTTTAATCTCATGGATAATCTATGCTTTTATAATTATTTTAAAAGCCATTATCTGATGTCCTGAGCACCTCCCCAGGTGTTCTAGGTGATAATGAATGGATATACGTATCATCTAGTGTCATACAGCAGTTGTGACATTTTAGAAATACCTTCAGGTGAATGTCTTTCATTCCTATACATACTACCCAAGGTTTCAGGCCTGTGTGTGTATGTTTTTGAGGGGGGTTTAAAAAACTAAAGAGTTGAATGAATCCCAGTAATTACATGATTTTCCTGTCTACTCAAGTGAAAAGGTTTTGAAACATATTAAAATGGCACTGTCCTTTCCTAGTCTCTTGAAGCCTGGCAATGTCAATTTTAATTAGCAAGCCGTAAAAGTTATGTTTTTATTTCTGGGAATTTGTTCCTGGTTTCACCTATTATTTCAAGTGAGTTTACATCCTCACTATTGGAAAAGTTACATGCTTTTCTAATCTAATTTTAGGATGCATCCCAAGAACATCACAAGCATGCAAACTGAATGGCAGTTTGGAAATGGCAGTGACCAAATAAGGCATAATCTGAAAATATTCATAACAGCTAAATAGCTAGACATTAGAAAACCTATGCAAAGAAACACACGCTGTGGTGAGGCATAGTAATGGGCCCTGCCATCAAACACAATTAGGCTGTGACTACAAATCTCAGTGGCTAATGTGGTAAATCTTACTCCTTCAACTACAGCTGCAACAGAATGAAAAAATAAGCAAGAGGAAGTGGAAGAAAAAAGAGGTGACATAAAAAAAATAAGCAGAAATGGAGGGAGCTATGAGCCTTAGGCAGCCTATGCAAGCACACTTCCCTTCCCATGCTTGTCTGCAAAGCCCAATCTTATCTGAAGCATCTCTGAATTCTTTCTTCAGATCTACTTGTATCATGGGATAGGCAAGGCAGTGCTCACTAAAGCCCAGATCCAGCAACATGCACTGCAGAATGCCCAAGTTCGAGTGGGTATTTGTACTGGTGCAGCTCATTACTCAAGTCATTTACTATTTCACATCCATCTCACCAGAAACCACCCAGCTATAAGGAAGCAGGAGCTTGAATGACAGGATGGTGGAATATGGGAACTGAACTTGGGAGTCTGCATAGGAGCAGATAAAGAGAGTTGAATTGAGTGGGGAGGAATGAAAACTGGTGTGAAACCTGTGCTTTTACATAATGTCCTTTTTTCTTTCTTTTGCCCATAAGCTTTTTGGGATAATGAATGTGTGTTCTCTGTGTTTGGGTACAAGCTCAACCTGAGCAGTAAATAGTGCTAAACTCTCTCTCTCTCTCTGTATGTACTCAGATACATGTATGTACATATGCACATGCACACACAGATGAATGAGACCCGATGAAGACTGTCTTGCATTCAACGGCTTGTCTAACTCTATCCCAACTATAGTGTTAGTTCAATAAAATATATCACCTTAAAGCCCCCTCTACATGTTATATCTACTGCACAATTACCTTGTTAACTGTCCAGTAAAGTTAGACTGGCTACACATGCAAATTAACTTTGCACCTTAAAAAGATCCAACCAGCTATAAAGTTATTGCTCAAATACATGTAATAATTTTATAGCTTTCATTTGCACATGTAGGCGGTCCTGTGGCTGGGAGACTGCAGCCTGTGAGATCTCCCAGACACTGGGGCTGGGAGATCATAGCCAATGTGGTCTCCAAGTCACAAGGGTACCAGGGTACTCCAGTTAGCAGCAGCAATCTCCCAGCCATTGCAATCTCTCAGCCATGGGGCACTTCACCCCCCCCCCCCCACAGCTGGTAGATGGCAGCAGCATCCCATTGCTGCTGGGGCTAACAGTCCCACAGACGATGGGGCTCTTGGTCATGGCTGCACATATGGATTCTCAGTCCTGGCTGCACGTGGTCCCCATGACTGGGAGCCCCGTCAGCAAAGCTGGCTCCCGCCATGAGAGCCTGCTTCTTGCTGATTCAAGGGGAACCCAGGATCAGGCTTCCCCCCCAGTCAGGCACAATTGGATTCAATGCACAATCATGCTTCCTGCTATGCACATGTGACATAGCAGGAAGCACAACTGGATCATGCCTGTACTTGCACATATACAGGGGGCCTAAGAATTCCTTGCCCCTCACATAATTTCTGGACCATCACAGCTACAACATCACTTTTACACTATTTGTACTCAAACGCGGAGAAGTCACACTCCCTACACACACACACACAGCATGTATGTGTAAGGAATGTGTCTCTTCTGTGTACACACACACAAAACATATAACAGTACATATGAAACTGGTTAGGAAGGAATATTTTTCATTCCAAATACAAACTGATTTTACAAAATGTTGATTTCTCTACATAGATCTCTGTGGAGGAATGAGACATATAAAACCAAACTACAACACTGAAAACATTTTTGAAAGCATACCATCAAGTTATGATAATCAGGAAACAAAACAGAGAAAACTCCAACTGTCATTCATGGTAATACACTTCGAAGTCCCAATTCTTTACAGGAATGTTGAGATTGTTCAGTAATTATAAAGTTTCATAATATATATTTCGTAAGAATTATAACACTGATACTATATTGATAATGAGGATAATACATAATACATGCAAACCCTGATCCAAAGCCCACTGAAGTCCTTCCATGTATGCTGGCTTTGGATCTGGCTCAGACATAGTGTCATATTATATATGTGCTGCCTGTGCTAGGTGGAACAGCATATTTACCATGAGAATAAATGCAATGTTTTATAGTTCTTAAAATCATTCTACCACAAATATCCCACAAGGCCATAAGCAGAGCCACAGTCGCACTACAATTCTTAATGTGGATCTTAATGGGATAAAGTAGTATACCAGCGGCCTTAAGTGTGCCTGGATACCCAGGTAAATTTTGTTTTAAAACAGACATTTTAGAGTGAACTATCAAATTATTTGGACCATGCCTCACTACTGCCTTTTGCCTAATTCAGAAATTCTCAGCCTTGTGAACAATTCTCAGCCAACAGTTACAGACAAGAGACCTACACTAATCATAGAGGGAAGCAGTGAAACTGTGTGGTGATGGTGTTAGTACCATACAATTTCTCTTTGTGAATGCAATGTCACTAGTTGTTAATGCAAAGGCCCCACAAATATTTTGGCAAGCAATGTCAAGACATGTTGCAATTATTTTATAGCCCTCTGTGACTCCATTCAAACATGGAAAGAATCAGAATTTCTCCCCCCCCCCCCGGTCTCAGTGTTGGCAACTCCCATGATTTTACTGCAAGTCTTGTGACATTTGATGTACTCCTCAAAAATTCAGAGGGAACTAGTATTCATGATGGCAAAAAAGCTCCTGAGGGCTGAAAAAAACAGGGGAAATAAAAACCCTAAAATGTATTATATTTTTAAGCCAGTCCCATGGAAAGCCCTGAGTCATGGTTTATGAGCACTTGATTCTGAATACTACTATATTCCCCTTTTTCTGTGCCTCATCAGAGGGAGGGAGGGAATACTTCACTTTATGTCCTATGCCTCAACTGCTGTGGGGGGGCAGGTATCTCTTCTGTTTCTTCTCTTCCAGTTTTCTGGAAGACAGGTGGTGTTTTTTTGTGCCTTCCACTCCATAACTTCTAGATAAACGCATACCCACACATTTGCTGTCTCCTAAGAAGACAATTCTCTGCTTTTAGACACTTCCTTGATGCTGAAAGAAGGTATTTCTCCTCCATGCTCTCTTCCCTCAAGTGTATATCTCACAACTCATCACTGTCCCTCCAAAACTTGCTGGCTGCTGAGAGGAAGACTATATTTCTTCGCTTTCTCCACTTCACCCTGACTGCTAGCAATGGTATGTCTTCACTGCAGAGTTAGCCTAACACAACAGAAGCATCCATACTGCACAACCCTACTTATGCCAGACCTATGTCCCAAATACTTGTGTGTTAGTTTATATGCTAGAATGGAATTTTTGTGGGCATCCTATAGTTCTTAGTGGTGCATTAAATTGGGTAGCTTTGTGAATTTGTTCGCAGGATGCTCTCTGTCTCTCTCGCCCAGCATGAAACTGCTGTCTGTGGCAGTGACATGAGTACAATGCTTTATGTAAATAACTTCCAAGTGGAGTTACTCATTATTAATGCAGACAGTTCTGAAGGCAAAAGCAAACAGCATTTGGCAGCAAGAACTTTTAATGAGAATGTCATTAAGGAATTCATTCTGCAAACCACGAAGTGATTTGTAGCGCACCTGACTGCCTTCTCTGCCTCTGTTTTTTCCTGTCCACAAGACATAAATATGTCAGTTTTGGTCCATGTCCCCAAATATGGGTCTTACTCATAGTTTTGCCATGGCTTTACCAGGACACTGGTGTCTGCTTCTGGAAAAAGCTGTCTGGATTTATTGGATGTCACCTCTGTTCAGATTCTAGGAAAGTGCAGGAGAAATGAAGCAGGTAAGTAAGTTAAAAGGCCTGAACCAGGTCAGGTCAACTCCAGTGCTGAAGGAGGGAGGAGGCATGCTAGGAAAATATAATCCTGGAGGAATTGTGAAGTAGCACTAGAGGTGTAATTAAACCTGGGTTTCCTTAGCTTGTGCTCTTATTGAAAAGTGGATGGATCACCAGTTGGGGCAGCAGCAAAACATCCTTCCATGTGTCTGAATGGCCACTTATTCTTGAAGCTTAGGCATCTGACTTAAGGTGGCAAAGGAGAAACCTGCATCTTCTTGGGATCCAGACAATTCAGAGGAGAGACATCTATCAGAGCTAGAACGTACTAAACTGATAGCAGCAATGATTTCATAGCAGACCTCCCCCTTCTTCCTCCCTCTCCTCCTCCTCTCCCCCCGCCCCCCTTGAACCTCAGAATTGTACATCAGTTGAAACTGGCCAACAGGACCCCCATGAGTACAATATTCACTGGAGCCATAATGGAGACCAAGTGACTCTGTGGAGCAGTGGGAAGGGCCCTCCCCTGTGAGGTGAGTGTCTTGCACTTTGGCTCTACTGCTAGAGTTACTCTGCTTTTAACCAATAACTATATAACTGGAAACAGCAGGGCCAGAACATAGGTTTCTTCCTTTCAGGGCATATAGGCCATAGACTCACAACCCCCCTTGCTAACTGAGTTTTTGGCACCATGAAACTTGCATTCTGGGGTGTCCCACTGCCCAGTTTCAATAGGAGTAAGAGTGAGTAGGGGTGCCGAGCCTAGCCCCTTGCTGGTAGAAGGGCTGTCTCCTGAGAAGAGGGAGATACTTCCAAGTCTTGCAAAGTGAATTGGAGCCCAAATCTCCAACTTTCCAGTCAAAGTGCTTTTGCCACTAAGCTACTGGGCAATCTATAGGTGTTACTTCCTGCCCAACAAGCTTCTCTTTCCATTGAACTGCACATGCACTTCCAGCAACAGTCTTCAGTGTGTACCTCAGCCATTGAAGATCTGGGTGACATGTATGCCCTTAGCATAGATATGGATCATGAAAGAGCCGTGGAGGGTATGAGTTACTTAGGGAACTTGACTGTAGTGCTTCTGAGCACACACAGCAGTCCAAATCAAGGCACGGAGGAACTTTTTCAGTCCAGAATGGAGATGCCTAATGAACCTAGGTGCCCAAGTAGATTTACAGATGCTTAGCAGGCTCATTTGGATTCCTCTTTGAAACTTAGGCACCTCAGTTCTGTTCAAGTCCTATGTAGATGCCTAGGAGGTTAATTAGGAACCGGTCCTTGCAGGGTGGATTGAAGAGAGGTTAAAGGGTAGGCCTAACTCTGCAGTGATGACTTAACCTAATGAATTTAGATGCTTTTCCTGTTCTTTCCACTGGAAGCTGATCTTTTTTTCACTCACTACACTCCTTCATGAGTCACTCCCACGGCCTACAAACCTCAACACCAGCCCCAATGGGAGAATCCTAGTCTATAACCTTTTTTTTGCTGACTCAACTTTGTCTGATAAAGGCACAGCAAGTGGGGCTCTGACCCAGGTTTACCAACTTTTATAAGTTCATCAGAAGTGTCACAATATTGGGCATTTTTCTTAGAGTCCTAGATGCTGAGAATCTGGTGCTTGAAGTTTAAAAGAAAAGTTTAAAAATGTGAAATGCCAAGAACTGCAACAACAAAAGGAAAATAGAAAGATAAAATGTTGTTTAAAAAAAAAAGTCATTCTTTTAAGCCAGTGATTTGGAGAGCCTGCTCCAAATTACCCAGAATGGGTAATATTACTGACCAAATCTGTGCCTCTTCCATCTGAACCATAAGCACCTCTAAAGCCACATACTGATTTGACATGCCCTGACTGAACATGTTAGAATACAAAAGAATCAATCAGTCGAATTGTTACCATGACAAACATCTTTGCCAGCATGCCTTCTTATGTAACAGCTAGAACCAGATCATACATTTTTCCCCTAAAGAAACAAAACTTTTGATTACCCATCCTTTATGACCTCGTTCATATAATGTCAAACAATTACTTGTTCCTATTTGTGCATTTTGTATTTCATTTCCCTTTCCATAGTAATGCAGAGCAAAGGAAGGATATGTATACCAAACATATAATTTGCTATCTATAATATTTACTCAAATAAATATGAGACACCCAGCAATACTTAGTTTACATATATGGGAAATGTAGACGTTTGTTATTATTTTCTAGATACCAAATTTAAGTATTAGAGGGTTGTCTTGAACTCCCAACCCTGCACTGCTACAACAGTGGCTGGGGGGGAATCAAGTGGCCCTCTTGCTCTCTGCCTTGCTCACTTCTTCCCCCTGAAGTCTTCCTGCCCTGCCTGCCACCTGTGCTCCTCAACCCCAGCTCCCCCAGTGTCTGCCTCTTTCCCTGCTGCTCCCCCTAGTCCTTGCCTCTTCCCCCCCAACACTGTTCTGGCCGCTCCATGCTAGAGCACAGCATGTGAAAGCTCCAGTCCTGGCACTGCTGACTGGCTGGGCAATGCACTAATGCAGCAGTGTTGGAGCTGCTCATGGTCACGGCAGGTGAAGGAGTTTCCATGTACCCTCGTCGAGGAGAGACCCCAGCCCATGGGGGAGCTGAGCCATGCCCGAGCTGCTGTGGATCTGATTCTGGCCCTGACCCAGGCCCAGGGCCAGAGTCAAACCCACAGCAGCCACCTCCTCCCTGCTCTAAGAGGAGGAGCTTTTTCCCCCCATGCTATTGGGGGGGGGCAGTCTTATATTTTTTGTTTCCTACAAAATATGTTTTTTTCCCCAGTAATATAAACCACCATGTTAATAC